>NC_056729.1:1591176041-1591476041 GCF_019279795.1 Protopterus annectens
CCAGAATTTTCTGATGTACAGGAGCTTTACATGCAATTTGAAAGTAGGTGTAGCATCAGTTTTGACAGAGTAGCATCTATTAGCTGTCACCTTGAGTAAAAACTACTTGCACAAACCTCCTGAACAGATGCCAACTTGGTTGGCAACAGGAAAAATTATGCTCCTTCTTAAGAATGAAGCTGTAAGCCATCCTAGAAACTATAGACCAGTAACTTGCCTTCCTGCGATGTACAAACTATATACTGGAAGTAATGTTGAGAGAGTTTATAGTAATTTAGAAGACAGCTCAATCATGGCAGTACCACAAAAGGGTAAAAAACAAGAAAGTCATATGTAACAAAGGATCATTTGTTCCTAAATAAAGTCATAATGGAGAATCCTACAAAAGGGAGAAAGCTAAATATGGCATGAATAGATTACAAAAATTGACGGCATACCACATTCATGGATAAAGGAGTACTTATAGATGTGTAAGATGCATCCTACATTGATCATTTGCATTACAATGACCATGAAGCAATAGCAAACCACTTTTCAGTTTAACCATGACAGAGGGTAGATTATTATCCCGGGGACACAAATTCAAAGAGGGATATTCCAGGGTGATCCTTTGGCAGCACTGTTTTGCTTGGCCTTAACCCAGTAAGATGTATAATTAAACAGATTATGACTTGGTTATAATTTGACTCCAAGAAAACAAACTTGATCAAACATTTCTCATCTATCTTTTGTGAATGGCTTAACATTATATAGTTCATCAGATGAGGAGTTGAAAGCACAACTGCAAGTGGTTAAAACTTTCTCAGATGATATAAGAATGATATTTGGTCTTGATAAATGTGCAAAAGCAATGTTTAAAGCAGGAAGGTTTTCGGTACCAAGAAAATAGGGACAGGAATGTCATTTGAAGGGACTTGAGCAGGAAGGAGTATGTAAACATTTGGGAACTGATATCATCAATAGGTTCATAGGTAGGTACTAGGCTATATGCCCTAGGGCCTATATAAGCCTAGCCAAAAATGTACCCTGGCTTTCGCCACCCAAGAAAATTATTTTCCTATGCCGCTGTCGAGCAGAGCCACAGAAGTGATCCCTGGGGTGAATTTCCTATTTCCCATCCAATATAGGTTCATAATACATGAACAAATGCAAATAAAACCCAGTAAGGAATACTTCAGAAGACTAATATTGAAAACAGCCCTGTTGTGTAGGAATGAAGTCCAAGCTATAAACCAGTTTACTCTTTCTGTTTTAACTTAGTTTTGGTGTGATTGACTGGTCCTAAAAGGTACTCAATCAGTTGGACAGAAAAAACAATAAAAATGTTTCACTCTTATCAAATGATATATAAAAATTAGTGTATAGCAAGATTATATAGATCCCTACCTCTGATGGAGCTATGAGGTTCCTCAAAATTCTTTACATATATAGATCTACTGTCCTTGGACTGCATACATTTCTGCTGACCTCATCACAGCCAATCATAATGAAAGTTTTAAAACGCAAGGAGAGGAAGTCTAAGATGACCTCTCTGCTTAGTTTAGTAGAAGAATTTAGGTGGCAAACAGAAATGGAAATCAAACCAGAGGTAAGCAAAAATCAGACAGCAACTGAAAGTGTCAAATAACAAAAGAAACAATATAAGGAGAAGGATCATTTGAGAAGGAAAATAATGCGGAAAAGCTACAAGTATAATGGTAAGTATAGAGGTCTTCTGGAACAACCTCATGTTGATCAGGAATGGATGCAGGAATGGTTAAGGAGAGGTGAGTTGAACCCAAAGGATGAAAGATTGATAATGGGGGCCCAGGATAGTGGACTACATGCACATTGGTTTACAAAGACTATTGAACATGTGGGAGAAACAGACAAATGTTGGTTCTGTAAAAAAGAATTGCAAGCAGTTGCACACCTTGTTGTTGGGTGCTATACACTAGTGTCAGAGGGACTGTACACTGAAAGGCAGAATAATGTGGAAAGATTGTTTTACTGGGGATTGTGCACTCACTACAATACAGAAGTAGCTCAGTAGCATTGGAAAATAAACCACAGACCCTTGTAGAGAATAATGACGTGCACATCAAGTGGGATCATGCATTACGAACAGTATAGCTAAGAGAAAACCAGAGTTAACAGTCCACAAAAAAGACAAAAGTAGCACTGAGCATTTAAACTGCTACACCTAGTGATTACACTGTCTCAAATACAGAGAGACACAAAGTAATAAAATATCAGGATTTGCAGGCAGTAACAAGAGCAATGTGTAAGATATACTCAGTTTCAACAATAGTAGGAGCAATGGGTCTAATGACAATAAAAAAGAATCTACAGTTGTATTAAGATATGCTACCAATACATGTAACTCCATATGAATTGCAGAAGCAAGTGAATTCTGGGCACATTGTTGATGCTGCAAGGAGCACTTTTGCCCAGCATCAAAGACTGAAACAATACTAATTTCATGAACTTTAATTATACTCTGACTTAGGAATGGGATCCATGCCCATCATATTACTAATACCCCAAAATATCCAGAGAAATAAACAGACACATTAGAAGTTTCTCAGGTAATGTTCTCATAAAACCTACACCAGTTGCTTCACATAGTGCTGTATCATGTGAAGAACAATATTTGTTTTTTTGCAAACTGCAGGGGAAAGAACACCCACTATGGAGACATTCTATTACACAGCGCATTTCTCTGATGTTCTGGCAAAATTGACTGTACCACATTATCAGGACCTTACCTGCTCATCATAGTGTTCAGTATATCAAACGAAAAGTGCTTTCACTCCATCAGCTGCCAGGTGGTGTGTAGTGTACATGTGGTCATTGTATGTGTACCATCCATGTACCTCCCATGATTCCCACATTTAGCCCATGTGACCTATACCAGCATTTTATGTTAGGTGCCATTCCATATGATCATCCATTTGGCATGTGCATGCACTGCTACCCACAGAGTTCTCACCATTCTGTTGCCATGAAAGTAGTCAGTAGGTCAGTCTTAATGATGTCTACTGTTGAGCATACCTCTCAACCTCTTAGAGTAAGAAATCTGGACAAAGCCATAAAAAGGTGGTACAAATAAGGACAATTTTGAAATATTGCTCTTACAAACTTAGAAAGATGATAGAATAACAGGTTTTGCATTAGCATGAATTTTCTGAAGGGTATGAAGTCTAAAACTCAAATGTCTCTCATTATTTTCTAACTTCAGTCTTTAATGATTTGCCAGTAATTTGCCAAATGCCACAATTTTATGAAATACGGACCAAAATATAAGGCAAAAATGTGGACATTCTGTGAAAATCAGTGCAGTTGAGAGGTATGCTGTTAAGTGATGTGGGATATGCCTTGGAACTATGCCTGGTTACTTTCATCCACAGCTCTTGGACAATGACAGAGATGGAATATATACCACACTGTTGTAGATGTGGATCATCATTGAATATGTCTTCTGCTGCTTTGAAGAGTCTGATGACACACTGCTGAAGTTATTGGAAGAACTAGCTGCAATAACCCTCCATGGAAGTCGGAGATGAGGGCAATGCTATGCTGCACAGACAAGGAGGTGGTATGTGTTCCACAACTATGGGCCATGACAAGAACAACAAAGAATACAACTAATGCATGCATTAACATAACTAGGTTAAACATTATAGTGTATTATTAGGCTAACTGAATATCAGACAGTTACAATACTCACATAGGCCATGCAAGTGGTTAGGGCACAGTCGTCATCATTTGAACAGGTGGAGTTTGGCATAGTGATGGAGGATAGCAAACATAGGCGAATGGGTTATGGAAGGCGGATGCAGTAGTCTCACACTTGGCTAGTAAACCATAGAGAGAGTCATGGATTACATCCTCTGGTGATGGAATGGAGTGTCCATGAAGTGAACACTGGCTAGGTGTACATACCTCCACAGTATCAGGACAGTAGACATCCTACCTGACAGATGGCAGACCACTTTGAGAGTATATATTTGAACATTGTCGTGTCTCCCTGTGTGCGGTGACAGAAGATATCCAGCATCCACAACCTTAGGAATTGCTACTGTAAGCAGTGTATTCATTAGAGCAACAGCAGATTGGGATGATGTAGAATGGCCTTGAGTGGCTGGCCTGAGAGGGTGCTCAAATAGTGGAGGTGAAAGACCATCAACCATGAACATGGAAGTGTCCATGCTTATGGACAGAAGCAACCACTGACAGTGTAAAGGTGTGTGACATCTACATTCACCTGGTTTGTGACCGTAAACCATGCATCTGCCCCTTACATGATTGCATTTCCTCATACTGAGCACGTGTGACTTTCACATCCACTTACTGATGCCATGGGTAACACCCAGGTCAGGGAATGTCCTGTTATTATGGCAGTGATGTCCACCTACATAACTCTTCTCTGTGGGTGGTACATGTACCACAGATGCCCTGTGTCTCACTGATGACATCTATGTTGGTGCATTCTGGTAGACTGGGATTGGCTAACATGCACAGGATGCCCATTGCTAAATACACGGTATGCTGGATGTTCATCTCATCCCGCCATCATCTCAGCTTTGGGGATATGCATTGCCTCTAATCTTAGCATTGCTGACAGCGTGACTGTGTTGGTGGAATGTAACATCTACATGATGCCATCATTTTCAGTCATAAGTAACCCACTGACAATTGGTAGGTTTCAGCCTCTGCCAATAGAATCTGTGAAAGCATATGAGTAATGCTGATTCATAGGTATCACTCTCATCACAGCTTGGTACACAGTGTTACTTCCCAGTTATGTACATGGCCTGTAAGTGTAAATGTACCTTGTAGTTCAGGTTGTTGCAGTTGCAGCCCCTATGCCACTGGAGAACCCATCTGCATACTTGTTCTTCTAACTATACATTCACACTAGTGGATTACACTACTACTGTAATATAAATTGCTAGTACTAACTGTGTGCTATTAACATTGGTGGAAGAGTTATGGGAGGTGGATGAAGTAAGCATTCACTTGACTAGGAGGCTGTGGAGAGTCAGGGATAACATCCTGATGTGTCTTGGTGTGTCTGTGAGGTAGACACCTGAAAGGTGTCACCAGCCCAGCTCCCACATCAATGCCATTGCCACATATCAGGGTTCTTGCACCTTCCTTGTAGAGGGATATCGGGAATATATTGATTTTTTGCAATATCCCTCTGTATTTGTAGTCCATTTCTTTTGGTCAATATTTACATTTCAGGTGAGATTGTTTTGTGTATAAAAGATGATAAAAAAATGAAAAAAAAAAAAACAGATTTGAGTTGAACAGGAATAGGATGGAGAGACTTTTGGATGATTTATTTGATGATGTATTCTGAGGTACCATGAAGTGTGGGCAATTGTAATCGCTGTTATATTTCTGAAGGCAGCAATACTTTTGGTCAACTACTCAAACAATACCAGTATATTATATATAGGCAAAATTATACTATAAGAGGAAGATCAAAAATTGAAGGAAAAAAGTGAAAATATTGAGGAGAAAAACTTTGAAAAATCTTGGAATAATTTTGTTTATAAATTAGCTAATGATATTAAAATATTCTTTATCTGTATTATTTAAACTAATAGATGAATATACAGTAATAGTAAATACCTAATTTACTTAATGGAATATAAAATGTATGATTTTAACAGTAGAAATAGAAAGGATTTTATTTTAAAGCTGATGACTATAACACCACCCCATACTTTTGAAAGGTTTTTACTTGGAAATATTTACATAGAATCTGCATAACATCATAGAAAATTAGCAAAATTTATAATAGGAAAGAATCTATTGATTGGAGATGTAATAAAGTTTAAAAGATGGACTGCATCATATATTTTAATTGTGAGAATGTGAAAACAATTTTGGGAGGGTTTTCAGTCCTTTTTTAGGGTACAATGGTCTAGTGGAAGTCTGATTTCAAGTGCTTTAATATTAATTCATTCTTGAATTCCTGATTGTTTCAGTACATCACAATACCCTTTGCTCTGGGGGATTTTGGCCATAGCATTTATAATCCAAGACACCTCAGTACTTAATCTGTTTTTTCCAGGTGAAGAAAAATACTTTGCCCTTGCTGACTAGAAGCAGCAGTATGCACTTAGCAAGTTATCGCCATTTCATGCTGTTTCAAACCTGTATGTGAATGTTCCTTGACCTCTTTCTTCTAGTGAGAGGAGGGTAAGAGAAATGGACAAAACTCATATATGTCAGATACAGTCTTTCTAAGTTTGGACAAATCAGAGGCACATATTCAGGAAGCATGGCCTTTCAGGTGGCAGTATTTGCTAACTTACATAAAGTTGGTCCACATACTAGAATGTGGTCTCTTTTGATGTAGTTTGCATTTCAGTGCTGCATTTAATGGTGTTTTTATGTAGGTTAGGTTAGTATAATATGATAGGATGGAAGAGTAGATTTCTTTTTATGTATTTTTGTTGATAATGTGTCTTATTTGCTCTGACTTGGTCGATAGCTGTGTATCCTATAAAATATCAATAATGGTAGAAATATTTTTCTTTTAGTTAACTACTGAATTACCTAGTGAAATCAAGTGTTAACTTGACTATGCCTAGTACCATTATTAGTCTTTCTGGTCATGTTCTAACGATGTATGCTACAAGGGGAAAAAAGCTAGATATGTGCAGAGACCTGAAGAAATAGTGTTAAGAGAGCTGCCATTTTTTCTTTAAAAGAAAAGTCATTGATATCTATTAGGGTTATTCTTTACCCCTAGAAATGCAGTTCCCTTCCCCCTTACATTTGAATCCACTGTCTGATAATAGAAGTGAATAAGTACACACATTTAGAGTGGAATTAAGGAAAGCCTCCCCTTGTTCCCAAGACACCCCCTTGGACAGATATGTTATTGAGCGAAGGTAAGCTTGAAGGAGGGCAACATTTCAGACATTAGAAGCTGTTCATCTGTAAGGGCAACTAAGGTCCGGCACTCACGAAATGTAATATGCTTCCAACTGTCTTTGCAATTAAGATCATCTCCTACAAAACTGTGCTAACCTGTACTGTGAGGAAGTACACATTTATAACAAGAAGTGAAATCCCTGCTTTGGCCAAGGCATGTATTAATTTATTTTAGGATAACCTCAATATTTCCTTGCTCCAAAAGTATTTTCATTGCTGTATCAGTTTGATTTAAAGTAACTTACTATTGATGTAGAAACATATACAATTCAATGCATAATCTTATTCTTTGTGGGACTAAATGAGAATATTCCATTTTTAAACACGATTCTTGGTTTGTTATGCAGTTAATACATAATTAAACCTGAAAGTTGTCTGGAAGGTATCTGAAAAGCATAGTGTTTTATTCAGCTTAAACTGGTATTCCTTGCTGATTTGATCTGAAGACCGAATAGGTAATGCTAATATATGCTGTATTATCTGAATATATTTTTTTGCCCTGAAAGACTTCCAGATTTTGTTAAGCTGTCTGTAAGTTGAGGAAAAGACTGATTAGGATTTGTTAAATAAACGTTAAGGGTCATCTATATGTAATGAAGGTTTATGTTATATGCCAGCTGAGGTAATTCTATCAGTTACTAATCTCTGCAAAGTTATTGCTCTTTGCCTTTTTCCATAAATACCAAGAACTGATTTAGTAGTGTAAGAAAAAAAATGCTAACCTTGGCAAATTTTATTTTTGTATTGAGATTAGCATTTCAGAGCTTTTCCTATGGAGTATAGTGTATATGAATGACATGATTACAGCTGCTCCACACACTAATTCTCCTGATCCATAGTAATGCTGCTGCAACCTTGTTACCATTGAAGCATCAACACCCAAAGACAGGGCATACTAGCCATTTATATTGGTGTAGGCTCACTCTCAGAGACCAGCACAGCCTAAGGGTTATTGCCTTCCTACCTGCCCAGTATGGACTGGCCCATATGTTTCTATGCAGAACACAAGAATGATACCAAGGTGTTAATATAATACAGTATTCTTTACCAGAAGCTGTAATACAATCTCCCACCAGCCACTTTTGCTACATTTATAACTGTCAGGTCTAATGGGATCCTGAAGGTAGATGCTTCAAATTACAATGAGTGCCATTCCAGCTACATACAACACAGCAGTACCATCATGGATGCCAAAATACCCCTTGCTCCACACAAAGTATGACTTCTCAGTTCAGTCTTCAACCACATTTTCCCAGAATTAAGGCACATTGTAACTAGATCAGGACACAAAACTTAGGTGTTTCATATTATCCCAAATTCCACATTGAATTTAGTTTCAAAGTAACAAAAAAAAAAAAAAAACAATAATCCATGAGTGGGTGTGAGTATGACAGGATTTACCCATGAGTGGCATGGTTTAAATACTAGGATGAAGCCCAGGTGATTAATAAAATCCATCTGTGGGTAAATCCTGTGATACTCATGCACAGAAGTGAATTATTGGTATTTTAAGAAAACATTTTTAAAAACAAAATTACTTAGCATACTTAAATAACATAGTTGTATAATGCGACTTTAGTGTTCTTCCACCTTCTAGGTTCCATCCTGATAAACTGCATTTGTATGGCACTTATGTTCACATGCTCGCCATATACATCACTGCAGTGTAAGAGAAGTGAGGGAGAAGATTGGTTTGTGTCTCTCCATCTCTCTCCCTCTTTAAATATTCCCAGCTTATGCACCAGTACCAGTTCCTTTTGTCGAAAGTTTTGGGTAAAGCCAAAAATAATAAGAGGACAAATGCAGAATATGATTAATTTTTAAATGTTAGTATAAATCACTTCTAAAAAATTAAAAGGCTAAAAAGATTTTGGTTATCAATATGCATTTTGTAAACTGTAATGTCTGTCATTACTGATGACAGAAATTTTCAGTGATATATCAGAAAATCAAAGATTTTTATGAGAGGCAGGATAAAATATAAAGAAAATCAGGGACACTCTGTAAAATTCTGCATAGTTGTGAGATTTTGCTAACCGGCAGTACAATCAATTATATTGCTGGTAAGCAAAAAGTTTCAACTCTCCAGAATATTTCACGAACATCCAAGATATTCATCTTTTTGTCCTGCCCTACAAAAATATTTTATTGCTGTATTAAAGGAGCATGTTCCAATTGATAGCCTGGCTGCTCAAGAAAGCTTTAGTAACCATGCTACTTTCCATAGTGATATGCTTGATTCACTATGGACATATTGATTGGGCTATTCTGTCAGAATGTACATTTCTGAATATCAAGCACTGTTTAATGCAGAATATATACTTGAAAATTTATATTTTTAGAAAGTGTCTTTGTTCAGATAACCTTATTTTATCTCTTGTGCTGAGCCTTTATTATGGCTTGCTGTATACATTAAAACACTTTGTACATCTTTATGAACAGCTCATCTATATTCTAAGGTAAAAGCCTTCATATTGTGAAATCTGAAAAATAATGCTTTTATTCATTTAGATACAATACAGCATTACACTGATATGGCTATATACAAACCAAATGTAGTAAATCTCATTTTATTTGCAGTAGCATTACCAAAAACATTTATTTTTGTGCTACCTTTAACTATCTTTAGGAATGAAATAATGAAAGCCAAAACAATGAGCTGCAGAAAACTTGAACAAGAATTAATGTTTCTGATTAATGACCCACTTATAGTTTGCAAGGGATGGGACCTTCATGCCTAAAGTTCTGATAACCCAGTCAACCTGTAGGCTAGGAATTACCAGTGAGGGAATCACGATATGCATTTAGATACTCTTTGGAGAAGAAATTAGAGGCAGTTATTAATGAATGTGCTTGTGATGCCCCTGAGACCATTGTGCACAAATGACCAATAAATAAAATATTAATCTAGTCGTAATTTGAGCAGAAAAATGTTATTTTATCTGTAGGATGTTTCAAAAATAAAAATATCCATACTGTACACAGTTAGACGTTGCCCGTTCGATTCTCAGTTACAGCGTCTTCTGTGTGGCGACATGCATGAGTGGGCGTTCCTTTGTTGAAGGTTGTGTGTTAGGCCCGGCAAGCCAGCACATAAAACTCTACTGCCAATCATTAGCGGACCGGAGTTCCGCTATGGCGACCCCTAACTGGGAAAAGCCGAAAGACACAAACAAACAAACTGTAGCTAAAATTCAAAACTTTTAATAGCTTATTGGTTATGAAGTCAGCTTCGTGTCTATAGTACTGAAAGTTTAAAACAACAGTTATAACATCAGTCTACTTGTACTCAGTAAAATGCATTTTGTACGTAGTGACTTGCTACATGATGGAATAAAAAACAAATTGCTTAAAGCACAAAGTACAGTGCTGCTATGTAAGAGTGACTGAAATACTCACTAAAATATCTTACATTTGCTGTTAGTCTGGCTTCTGAAATGTTTTTAATTCAGTAATAGCAAGGTTATTCTATTTTTTTTCCTAAGCTGGATTTAATACGCTAAGAAACAGTGTACCACAAATAAAACTGTTTTTGTGCATTAATGTAGTTCAAAATGTGTTTTAATTAATATTGCACATCATGCCCTTCAAGTATAAATAAAAAAATGAACTATGAAAGCAGAAAGATTAGTGGTACTATAGTGCACACAACCAAAGAGAATTTGTTAGCACTACTAGCTTTTAAAGAATAAGGAATCTGGTCCAGTCTAGTGATGGTCTTCATGAAAATTGTTAATTTTTTTATATATACTAAATGCTTGTATATGCCATGCCCTTTTTTACACATTTAACCATTTAGGCTGTTATGAGTGTTATTATGACTTTTGTTTTTTTACATGGGATAAATAACAAGACAGACTGCTGATATTTGACTATACGTTCTGGATGTAAGCATATTCAGACAGATGGAATGGAAAATGTATTTTCTAAGACTGTTTATTAGAAACAGTTAAGAGACATTCAAGAAAGAGGTCTTGTCATCTCATTCAGGCATAGACCAGTTAATAATAAGCCAGTTAATCTACATAAACACATGTAGGTGCAGGTCCCCTTCCATACATAAACATCACATGCATCCCAATTCAAGCCCCGGATACAATAAAATTGACATATAAAATGTTCAACAAAATAAAATAAAAAGTGCAACAATAAAACAATCATGCAATAAAAATGATAAGTTAAAACAGCTTAAAATAATAATATGCTTTGTTAGATGACAGTCAAAGGTTAAACTTTCAAAATGAGATGAAACGGATAAGGCCATTTTAAATCTGACTGACTTTAACCATTGTTGACCACCCAGGTGAAATGTCCCACAAATGTTGCTCCTGAAAATTTATGTAGAAGTCACCAAATGGCTGAAACTGCACAGCTGGAGCCCCTGATACCCCTAAGATGGATAAACACTGGTCACAGACAGGCCAATACCAGGTCAAGTAACTCCTTAAAATAGGTGGAGCCTAGATTATGTAGGGCTATGTAAAGCAAGACCAGAACATTATATGTCAAGTAAGACCAGACCAGCAGCCAGTGTGCCCTCTGCAGAATCAATGTAATTGGTTGATATTAACTCACCACCATCAGTATCCAAATATGTGGAACTCTACACTAGCTGCAAGTGGCCAAGTTTTGAGCCTAGAATTCCCAGATACAAGGCCTTCCAGCAATCTATTTGGGAGTACATCAAGGTGTGTACTCCTACATTTAAGTCTGATGGTTATATAAGGTGCTAGATAAGGACAATCTTCCTGAAATAAAAATAGAAGTACTTCACAGCAATAGACAGCTGTCCCTTATAGGTCCCCTGATCATCAGCAATTACCCTTAAACTTTGTACTTTCAACACACAGTCCAGGTTGGAACCCCTAAGGTAGCACTGGTACAGATGAAGTCAAGATAATAGGACAGTAGCCATAGCATCCATCTTGGAAGTGTTGCCCTTTAATTGAAATAAGACTTTCCAGTTGTAGAGGAATTCAAAGTCTACAGGTAACTTGTTTATGGCAGCTATAGGTTATAGATTATTGGGGAAAGGAAAGGTGCAGCCATGTGTCGTCAGCATTTCAATAATATTGAAAACCTCATCAACAAATAACGTCTTCCAAGATAAGCATGTACACATTAAGCAAAGGTGAACCCAAAGTGGAGCTCACATTCGCACACGTGCATACACGCGTGTGCACAGACACACTAGCACTTCTCACTTACATTTGGTGATTGGTAGCCGCTAAGCTGATACAGCATTCCCAAGTCTCCAGCACTTCAGAATCACCCCCCCCCCACCCACCCACCCAGTCGAGGAGAAATGAGAAAAAGATATGTTTTAACTCTTCTGTCTCAGGCCTGTCAGGTTATTTCTAACCTTCCTGATTCTGAGGGAAAGTCTTCTGCTCTCTCCTTGTTAAGAATTTCTTCTCAGGTGGCTCGCTGTTCTATTAAGTGCAGCTATGATGAAGCAGATGCTTCTTCTAGAGCTGCTGCTTTTGGTTTTGTGATGAGATATTCCTGGCTTAGGCTTCATCCTTTGTCTGATGATATTAAGGCTAAGTTGATGGATGCTCCTCTGGATTACAAGCACTTATTTGGTGCAGCTCCTGCTGATTTCTTTAAGTCTCCACAGGATAAGGGCAAGGCTTTACAGGAGCTAAAACATGTTTTTGTTTCTCCTGTGCCTAAATTTTAGAGGAATTACCCTAATAAGCCGACCTTTATTTGTAGGCAATCTTGCTCTCCTCTTAAGGGTAAAAAGGGTGGAAAACAGGCTCCTCCTGCTAAAGCTATGAAAATGGGCTCTTCCTGCTAAAGCTACCCAGAATCCTGTGAGACAGAAATCTCCTTTTCCTGACAAATCAGGTGCTGTCTGACTACCCTATTCTTCTCAGCCACATTCCTCTTTCTCTTCATCTTTCCCTGCCCCTTCCAGTTCGGTTAAAGATTACCCAGGATTCCTGGGTTCTGTCCATCATCTGACTAGGGTACAAATTTGGTCTGGAAATCTCTTCCCCCTTTCATGGGCATGCCTCAGCCCCCTCAGGAACAATTGGCATTTTTTTTCCAGAGGGACTTCAGGATCTTTTGACTTAAGGGACTATTCAGGAAGTTCCAGTTTCTCAAAGGGGAATGGGTTTTATTCCAGAATGTTCTTGGTCCCCAGGAAAGAAGGTACTTGGAGACCCATTTTGGATCTCTCCCTCCTAAACACCTTTCTGATGGTCCCTTCCTTTTGGATGTTGTCTCTTCAGACTTTGATGTTCATCGTGCGTACAGCTGCAGTCATTACAGATGGGTTATCCTGCCGTCAGGCGGGTCCTTGGTCGGCCGAATTCCAAAGTCTAGGTCCGGCGTCGGTTGTCGTCACTTCTTCCCTGACGTCAGTGCGGCAGGGGTATAAAAGAGGCAGCCGACGCCATTTTCTCCAGTCTTTCTTGCCGCGCAGTGCCCGAAACAGAAGCAGTTCGCAAGTGCCGGTCGGCCAGCTCCTGAGATTTACGAAAGTATTTCAGCCGAAGTCTTCTTTAAAGCTAAGTACCCCGTTGGGGAAACTTTTCTTGCCTCAGACCGATGTCAGACAAAGTTAATAATTGCATTTCATGTGGGAAGCAAATACCGCATAAGGATTTCCACTCTTTCTGTATACCTTGCTTAGGCTCAGACCACGACGTCTCGGCCTGCCATTTTTGTGCTAGATTCAACAAGCGCACTATTAAGCGCCGGGCGGAGTTCGCCCTTCATTATTTTGGCAAAAAATGTAATTATATCATGTCGTCGGATACTCCAACTCCAGTTTTGAGCAAAAGACACAAAGATAAGGACCGACATCCGAGGTCCGCACCGATTACTGAGACCATGCTTAGGCTGACTACCGGTTCTCCGGTTCTCAACGAGGCGCCTACACAGCCCCTGAGTACCGATGAAACTACATTACTGGTGACTTCAGTACCCGAGGTCGCAGGCTCCTCGGTCCCCATTCCTACTGCAGATACCGATGCCACTCTTGGTGGGGAAACTCAGAATTTAGACAGGCCTGCCATTTCTAAAGGCGTCTTCAGGCCTTCCACCTTTTCTATTAAATCTTTCACTAAATCTAAAGCAGCCATGAAAACCAAAAAACAGGGTCCTCAGACCTCCTCTCTAGGCCCCATGCCTAAAAAGCAGATGCTTAAAATGGCTGAGGATTTGATTACTCTTATCAGGGGTTCTCAACCCCCCTCTGACAAAAGACCCAGATTAGAGGAAGACTACCCTTCCTCAGATCAGGCTTCTATTACCTCAGAACACTCTGAGGACCAGGATTACGCCTATTCCCCTTTCGAAGACTCTGATGCTGAGGAGTCTATTCCCTCGGTCTCCCCCCGAGGACTACTCTTTTGGGGGAACTCTGCATACATTGGGGGAACACTTTCACTGGGAAGGCCAAGATTACTCAGATTCCAAGAAAAGGCTCAGGGAATTTCTACTGCTCCCCCAGCATAGGCCCCTGGCTATCCCTCCTGTTTTAGATATTTTGGATGATGTGTACACAGAAGCCAGCCTTAATCCAGATTCTTTACCTCCAGCTCCTGTTAAACCAGACAGGTATTACCGGGTTCCTGATTCTCACCAGTTCCTATATAAAAGCCATACTGCTGACCCAGAAACTATTTCACAGGGTCCCAAGGGAATTAAGGCCTCTACTGCTAAAAACCCATTACCTTCAGAGAGAGATTCCAGAGCATTAGAAAGGTGGGGGAAAAAGGTGTATACCTCGGCCACTTTAACCATGAGGGCATTAAACTGTCAATTCCATATGTTAAAGTACCAACAGTTTTTGTTATCTCAGTTGAAAAGCAAAATGACACAGCCAGAACAACCAGATCTGAAAGAGTTGCAGGATTTGTTGCATGGTGCAGAGCAAGTGGGTAAACATACCTTGCAATGTGGTTTTGATGCTTTAGAAGCCTCATGTAGAGCTGCTGTTACGGGGTCTGTTATATGTAGACATGCTTGGCTCAAAGAGCAAACCTTACCTGATCATGTCAAAACAAAATTATTAGATGCGCCACTTCAAAAAGATGTGTTGTTTGGTGTTAAAGCTGAGGAGGTACTAAAGAAAATGGAGGAAAAAGCGAAATCAATGCAAACAGTGAAAGATTTCCTGCAGGTACAACCTCCACGTTTCAGCAGAAACTGGCCTTCAAAAAATTGGTCCTTTCCAGCCACGGACAGACCTCAAAGGGGCAGAGGGCAACCTCAAGGATCTTACAGAGCAAGACAGTGGCAAGCACCAACCCCAAGAGGTGGAGAAGATAGATCACAGTCATTTAGAAAACAGACACAATGACTTCCCCCTATACCTGCCAAGCAAAGCTTTACTGGCAGCACCTTTGGGCGGAAAACTGGCATTATTCTCAAAAAATTGGCATATTGTTACAAAAGACAAATGGATTCTGGACATTATAGACAGAGGCTACAGGTTCCACTTTCACACCCTTCCAAAACGAGGCATGCCAAACCTGCCACAAAATCAAAGGACAGAGGCACAAAGACAAATTTCCACTCTCATGAACATGAAAGCGATTCAAGAGGTACCTGCAAAAGAACAACGTCAAGGTTTTTATTCCAGACTATTCCTGGTACCAAGGAAAGACAAAGATTGGAGACCTATCTTAGACCTATCCATCCTAAACACATATCTACAGGTGCCAAAATTCAAGATGCTCACATTACAGCAGCTTCTTCCCATGCTGGGCAAGGAGTCTTGGCTGGTAACATTGGACCTCAAGGAGTCATACCTGCATGTCCCTATCAGACAAGATTGCAGAAGATACCTCAGATTTCTTGCAGGTTCAACCCATTACCAATTCTCTGCATTGCCCTTTGGCTTATCTACTGCACCCAGAGTGTTTACGAAATGCCTGGCATCAGTAATCGCCTTCTGCAGACTACAAGGAATACAAATCTACCCATATCTGGACGACTGCCTGATCCAAGCGGACAGCAAGGACATACTATTGCAGCATCTGGCATTTGTAATAAAACTGTTAAACTACCTGGGATACACAGTCAACAAAAAGAAATCAAATCTAATACCTTCTCACCAGATAATTTTCCTGGGTGCCAGCTTGAATACAACCACCCAGATGGCCTACCTCACACCAGACAAAGGCAACTGTCTCAATACTTCAGCAAAATGGCAACTTTCACCAGGCTAACTGCAAGGAAAGTCCTGCAGGCTCTGGGATACATGGCATCTTGCATCCTTCTAATCCCATGTGCAAAGCTGCATATGAGGAAACTTCAATGGTACCTAAAAAATTTATGGTCTCAACACAGCCACAGCTTGGAAACAATTATACCACTCATTCCATGCCTTCAAAAGGAATTTTTGTGGTGGGCTCAAGCATGCCAAAGAAACACAGGTCTCCCTTTCTGTGTACCTCAAGCAACTCAAATCATCACAACAGACGCCTCAGACTACGCCTGGGGAGCACACATGGCAGATCAGTGCATTCAGGGAAAATGGTCCCAAAAAGAGAAGCACCTACACATCAACCAAAAGGAGATGCTAGCCGTGCAAAATGCTCTTATGACCTTCAAAGACCTACTGCATCCAGGCCAGTTATTGATAAAGACAGACAACACCACAGTGATGTGGTACATAAACAAACAGGGGGGGGGGGGACTCATTCATACCCCCTGTGCAGGCAAGCCATGACCCTATGGAACACAACACTGGAATTGCAAATTGAACTACAGGCACAATTCCTGCCAGGGAAGGAAAACACACTGGCAGACAACCTAAGCAGAAATATGACAGATCCACACGAATGGAAGTTGCATCCTCAAGTTTTCACAAAGATAACTCAGGCATGGGGCCAGCCAGACATAGATCTATTTGCTACCCACAGAAATTACCAGTTGAAAAAATTTTGTTCCAGGACCTATCATCCACAGGCCTGGAAAGTGGACGCACTCTCTTTCAATTGGACAACATTGACAGTTTATGCCTTCCCGCCTCTTCCTCTACTGACCAAAGTTCTATTAAAAGCCAGAGCAGAGAGGCCGCAAATGATTCTCATTGCTCCAGACTGGCCAAGACAACACTGGTATCCGCTCCTGAAGAGCCTGCCTCACTCCCCACCATGGATCCTTCCTCTAGTCCCTCTTCTGTTGTCCCAGCCCAACTACAAAACCCTTCACAGCCACCTCAAAACCCTAAATCTAGCTGCATGGAGAATTCCTTAATTTCCCAACAGACTCTCCTCTCCAAGGAGGTGCAGGATGTCATCTTGGAGGCCAGAAGACCTTCTACTAGAAAAGCCTACTCTGCCAAATGGAAACGATTTTGTGCCTGGAATGAAGAAAAGGGCCAGAATCCTTGGGTAATAAATATACCTCAAATTTTACAGTACCTAGCTGAGATGTTAAACAGTGGACTTTCCTTTTCCTCCATCAAGATCCACGCTTCAGCCATTTCTGCACAATACAACACTGATCCTCCTTTATTCTCACATCCTCTCTTAAGGCAGTTCCTCAGAGGGGCAAAAAATATAAAACCCCCAAGGAAACCACCAGTCCCTGCTTGGGACCTCAACTTCGTATTGGAAAAGCTGACCCTTCCCCCCCTTTGAGCCAGCTTCTTCAACAGAATTACAATACTTGTCATGGAAAACAGCCTTTCTTCTGGCTATCACCTCAGCACGCAGGGTTTCGGAGCTACAGGCCCTCATGGCTGTGCAACCATTCATCATTTTCCATCAGGACAGAGTTTCCTTATGAACCAACCCTACCTTTATGCCAAAGGTAGTATCCAGTGTAGCTTTGAACCAGACTATCCACTTACCTACCTTTTATCCAAATCCACAAAACAAAGGGGAAAGACTACTTCATTCCTTGGACATTCACAGACAACTTCGTTATTATTTGGACAGAACAAAGCCATTTAGGAAATCTGAGCAACTCTTTGTGTCCTATGCTACAGGTGCTCAAGGAAAGGCTATTTCCAAACAGACAATTTCAAAATGGATAGCCCACTGCATACACTTCTGTTACTCATTTCATGGAAAAACTGTGCCTACATGCATCAGATCCCATTCCACCAGGGCCACAGCTACCTCTACAGCTTTCCTCAGGGGGGTCCCTACCAAGGACATTTTGGAAGCGGCCACTTGGAGTTCAGTGCACACTTTCTCCAAGCACTATCACCTTCCACTATACTCTAAATCTAGAGCGGGTTTTGCCAAAGCAGTCTTGCAGGGCATCCTCACTCCTCCTAGTTCCACTTAGTGCCTACCACCCTTACTTAGCTTTGGGATTCTTCCCATCTGTAATGACTGCAGCTGTATGCACGATGAACATAGTACAGTTTTGTACTTACCATAAAATGTAGATGTTCGAGTGCTCATACAGCTGCAGTCCAGGTTACCCCCCCCCCTCCGCCCCCTCTTAGGACAGGCCTTATGACAAACACCTTATCATACAACCTATTTGGGGTATTATTTTATGATGTATTTGCTTGCAACCACTGTTTTTTGATTTTTCTATATTGCATGTTTGCATAACATTATGTTTTGCTTTCCTTCTGGGGGCACCTGACATCTGGGGCAAGAAAAACTGAAGAAAATGGCGTCGGCTGCCTCTTTTATACCCCTGCCACACTGATGTCAGGGAAGAAGCACCGACAACCGACGCCGGACCTAGACTTTGGAATTCGGCCGACCGAGGACCCGCCTGACGGCAGGATAACCCATCTGTAATGACTGCAGCTGTATGAGCACTCGAACATCTACATTTATGGTAGGTACAAAACTGTACTTTCCCTTTGCTGCTTTCTTAGGCTTTCCTAGTTTCTCTGGACCTCGAGGCTGTTTATCTTCATATACCTGTTCATCCCCTTTTTGGGAAGTTTATACATTTTTCTGTTGCTTCCTGGCATTTTCAGATGTCTGCTTTGCCCTTTGGACTTTCTACTGTCCCAAGGTATTCACCAGATGCCTCACTCTTGTGATTGCGTTTTGCAGGCTCAGGGGGATACAGGTCTTTCCTGCTTAGATTATCCTTTTTCAAGCCTCCTCTCCAGCGATTCTCCTGCAGCATCTTCTCTTTGCTATTTCTCTCCTGCAAAGCCAGGGTTTTACTCTAAATTCCCAAAAGTCCTCTCTGATTCCTTCACATGATCGTGTATTTCTGGGATGCAGGATTCAGATTGTTCCAGTGCTGGCATCCCTGCCTCCTCCCAAAGCTTTAACTCTCATTACTTTCTTTCACTCCCGTCTTCCTCTGCCCTCAGTCACAGCTGGGGAATTTCTTGAGAGCTCTGGGTTTTATGACCTCCACCATTCCTACGCTTCCTCTGCCCAAACTCCTCATCAGCAAGCTTCAGTGGTTTCTAAAGTTAGTTTGACTTCAGCATTAGTTTCTTAATCCCTCTTCTTACATGCCTCAAACTGACATTTCAGTGCTGGATTCAGCAGTTGATACACAGGGCAGGGCTCCCTTTTCAACCCCCTCTTCCCTCTTAGGAGATGTTCACAGATGTTTCAGAAGTGGGATGGGGAGCATCGTTCTGCTCTCTAAAGGTGCAGGGCCTTTTGTTCACCTCAACAAAGGGAAGATCATATCAGTGTAAAACAGATGAGAGCTCTTCTGCTGGCTGTTCAAGCATTTCAACCTCATTTCTTCCAGGACATCTCAAGGTTTTTACAGACAATACCATAGTGATGTGATATGTCAACAAATGTGGGTGGGGAAATGGAAGAGATCTCATCTCCAGTGCAGGTTGGCACTTCTAGTGTAGGAGCTAGCTATCTAGTATTGAGTAACGCTCCAGGCAGTTTACATTCCCTCAGGTCAGAATATTGTGGCTCTCTGAGCAGATCCACAGCACAATCCCACAAGAGGATGCTTCACAGAGATGTGTTTCTGGGCATTGTCCCCAAATGGGATACTCCTCAAGTAGATCTTTTTGTCTCCCCTCTGAATTTTTGTGCCGGAGCCCCATGTTCTGTGGACCGGAAGGTGGACACCCTCTTTCTTTCTTGCAAGGGGATGTTTCTTTATTCCTTCCCTTCCTCTTATTCCAAAAATCCTGTTCAAGATAAAAAGCAGGATGCTCCAAAAATCTTACTGGTGGCTCCCTTTTGACTGAGACAACATTGGTTTCCTCTTCTGCATTTAGCCAAGTTCAAGTCATCACAAATTACCTCACAGGGTTGATCTTCTCACACAAGACAAGGGATCTCTCATCCATCCCCACCTGTCCACTCTTCAGCTGATGCTGTGGGTGATAGGGTTCTGATTTCATATAGACATCTTTTTTCTGAGAACATGCTTAGGGTCCTGCAGGAGATCAGGAAGTCCACAACTAGGAAATCCTACTTAATCCAAATGGAAGAGATTTTTTGTTTGGTGTCTTTCTCTTAACCTGGACTTCACTTTCTGTCGATGTTTCTTTGGTTCTCTCTCATGTGTGTGAACTACTCAATGCTGGATTGGCAGATTCTTGTGTTAAGGTGCATTTGTCAGCTATTTCTGCTGGTCTGCCTTTAACACCTCCTTTAACTACTATATTTGAGGTTAAACAGTTTCATAAAGGTGTCCTTCATATTAAACCTCCCAGGAAGCCTGTCCCTCCTCCCTGGGATCTTAATTTTGTTTTGGAAAATTTGACTCTGGCTCCTTTTTGAGCCTGCAGCTTCAGCTTCCTTGTAGTATTGTTCTTGGAAGAGTGTACTTTTGTTAGCTCTTACTTTTGCCAGACTGGTGTCTGAGCTTCAAGCCCTTATGGCTTGTCCTCCTTTTTTTAGTGTTCCATAAGGACAGGGTGTCCCTTTGCACTAATCATTCTTTTATGGTCAAAGTGGTGAATGAGTTTCCTCTTAATCAGTCTATTCATTTGCCCACTTTTTTCTGTTTTCCGCAATCTAATAGTGAGAAGGTGCTGCACACTTTGAATGTGCATAGACAACCCACATTTTATTTGGATAAGACTAAGACTTTTAATACATCAGAACAGCTCTTTGTTTCCTCTCATCCTAGATCCTTAGGATTGGCTGTTTCCAAGCAAACTATTTCTTCTTGAATAACTAAAGCCATTTCTTTTTGTTATTCCTTTCATGGCAAGAGCCTTTCTTCTTGTGTTAAGGCTCATTCTACTAGAGTTGTGGCTTCTTCTGGTGCTTTTTTCAAGGGTTTGGATACGAACTCTATGCTTGAGGCAGCTACCTGGACTTCTCTGCATATGTTTGCCAAACACTACAAGTTGGATGTGATATCCAGAGGTAGAGCTGGTTTTGCTATGGCCATTCTTTGTGGGCTCCTAGAGGGCTCTGCTGGTTGTTTTTCCCCTCTCTCTTCTTCTGGAGCTTTTGCACTCTTCCTATTGTAAGGAATACTGCAACAGTGAAATGGAAGGACATAGTACAATTGTGTAAGAACATACCATAATGGTAGATGTTCTTCTCTTCACTGTTGCAGTATTCCCTCCCTCCCTCCCTCCCTCCTCCCCCTAGTTCTTTTCTCTTTTGGATGTACTTGTTACCTTTCTGATCCTTAGACTGGTGTCCCTACTGGGGATCTCAGTTCTGAGGATGGTATGTCCAGATGCCACCTTTATGCCCTATGTTATATGGGAGCATATGTTTGATGCATGGTGTACCCTTAGCAGCCTAAAGGCTGTGGTGTACTAGCTGGACGTTGGTCTGCACCCTTAACAAGGGATCCATATTGCAAGGAATACTGCAACAGTGAAGAGGACGACATCTACCATTATGGTAAGTTCTTACACAACTGTACCTTCTTTAGACCAAATACCTCTCAGCTATAGTGGCAGGTAATCTGACCACTGAGTCTATGTCAGCATACTGCCCGACAATGGCATAGCTATTTGGTGGTCATCAGAGAATGGAACAAGGATGCAAAACCTGTTATTCTGATAAACAGAACTGGGAATTGGAATAATCAATGTATGTGAGTTGGTCAGTGTCAGAAAGTATGAAAGGTTGAACTGGGATTCAAACTTAAGTTCTAGTCTTGAAGCCAACACCTTAAGACTGTGTACAGTGTTTTCTGTCATTTACCTGTAGTTGCACTGAGAAAAAAAGATCTTAGATTGGTGCCTTGTAAGCCTTTTGATAGTATATTTAATTACATGTATATTTGATTGCTGTGGTGTGAGATGAACAGTTTGGCAGGTAGATGGACTGGACCAGAGTGACTCATTTTAGTCACATTCTCATTCTCATTGCAGTAAAACTAAAAGTACTTCTGAAATTATGAAGTAAGAATCTAAGCTATCATTCTGAGACACAGAGGTGAAAAATTAGTTTTCGGTCATTAAAGTAAATTATTTCTTTTATTGCCACCTTTTGGCAATAAAAAACTCATATTGCACTGTGTAGTAAAAGTGCTTATTTCTCATTTGCTTCTCAGCATTATTTTGTTACACAGATGAGATGTATAGACTTTACTTGCCTCACAGTGTCATGCTGTTTTACCACTTATTATATAATCATGGCTGCAAATGTTTTGGGCCACCTCAAATACTAGATATAGTTAACATAGCTTATGGACCTGTGATGCATTTAAATTTTGCTTGACCCATGCTGCCATGCCGCATCACCACAGTCTAGGGGCTGCAAAATGTTAAAGCTATCTCAAGCACAAGTTCCATTTTCTAAAGCTCTGCTTAAGAATGTTTAATGGTCTTTAAAGAAAAAAAGACAACATTTACACGTGTGTGTGTGTGTGTGTGTGTGTGTGTGTGTGTGTGTGTGTGTGTGTATATATATATATATATACATACACACACACACACACATACACAGAATATTTAAGTGAAAGCTCAGAAGCAAGCAGTTTTAATTTCAGTACTGGTAGAAAAAAGTGAAGGAAAGCATATATTGATCTACTTGTTTTACACACACATACTCACATGCATGCATGGGCGCGCACACACAGATCTCAGCAATACAGGTTCCTGTGCATTACTGTTACTTAGCATCATTGGCTCAAATATTAGTTGCATTTTAAAAAAGGAAACAAATCCATTGGGAGCATACATATAACCTCTTGCCTTCACAATCAGGGATATTGATTGTTTTTTAAATAATAGCACACTTGACTTGAAAACTTAATAGAATAAGATAATATGAATTAAGTTGCATTTTCTGATGTAATCCATCACATTTCACCCAACATCACAAGTTTTTGGCGGGATTAGGATGGACAGTGCAAAACATTGAGCCCAAATCAAGGACAGCTGGGAGATATGGGCACATTTTGCCTGACAAAACAAAAAAGCCCAGAAGGATTCAGCTGTTTTTTTCCCCTTACTAAGAGAGTATGTTGTGCTTAATACACTGCCAAATATCCGACTGTGTTATAATTTATTTTGCCAAGTTTAAAATATTACGTGGCCTACCAGCTCCCTCTTCCCTCATATAGGCACACACATACACCCAATCGTACTCCTGTTCTCAAAATTGAGACTCTGGGTAGTTGGTTACTTGATTAGGTGCTTGCAGTTAGTTTTATAAGTAAAATAAGAAATACATGTGAAACAGTTAAAAAATAAAAATTATAAAAAAAAAAAAAAGTGTTGTGCTAATCTGAAGCAACATTTTAAGATGACAAACATGGCTTAGTTCCTTCATTAATATGTTACTCAAAGTGTATGAAGTCATATCCAAGCACCACTTAATTATATTCCATTAAAAATAAACAAGCCAGGTTACTGAAACCATTGTCAACAAAACTTGTTAGCTTACTCAGCCAGCCAAACTACTGTAAACAACAAATGTCCATGACTGAGAGTGCCACGACCCCCCCCCCCGCCCTTTAAAACACACACACACAAAACCTACAGTAATTTGTGAGGTCTGATTACCGGCTCCATACCATTGTATTGCTTTTGCTGGTACTGCCTGGTCCTGCACACTCATTTCTGCATTTATGTGAAAGATCAGTGCGTGTCTGTTAGTCATCCAACCTCCCTTAAGTGATTTAGCATGTTTAATTTAACAAAAGTGGTGAGAGAAGAGTTTTGCTGTATAGAGGCAGCACAATACAAATGAATGGAACTGTTAACTGCAGTGGGTCCATGTGCACTAGAGATATGACACTTGTCACCTAAAAGAGACACAGCATTCATAATGCTGAATAAAACAAGCTATGTTTAAAAAAATAGTTAAAAAAGTACAAATGTATAATGTTCATCACTGCACAAGTATTTATTTTTCCTATGTTTTTTGCTACCAACACTTATTACATCTACATTACAGTGTACTTGGCGTACAGTTACTGACATTGTAGCATCCTCTTACTTTAATGACAGAACAATGGAGGACAGAGGCTCAAAAGCAGCATGTAGAAAGTTACTAGGACAACAGGCTTTACATGCATTTTCCAAAAGATATCAGGTCTGAAACTCAAATGTCTGCCTATGTAGTGACTGCAGTGCTTAATGATCTACCAGGAAAAGCACAAACTTTATTTGGAACATATCAAAAATATAAGGCAAAAATCAGGCACTGTTTAAAGGTATGACAAAATAGTTAATAAGTGTACTTTTATTAGAGTAGCATGCATACCTGTCTTTCACCCAAATTTTTCTCACTGTTCATAGGTAGGTACTAGGCTATTTGCCCTAGAGCCTATATAAGCCTAGCCAAACGGTCTCCTGGTTTTTTGCCACCCAAGGAAATTATTTCCCTGTGCCCCTGTCAAGCAGAGCCACAGAAGTGATCCCCGGGGTGAATTTCTTATCTCCCATCCAATCACCAAGATTTTTCTTGAAGAGTGCTAATGAGGAGCTTTGTTTGATATAGATAGGTAGCTTGTTCCAGAGTATGGGAAGTCTCTGGGACAGGAATCTATCCCTCCGGCATGTTCTGTTTATTGTGGTGACAAGGTTTAGGTCCCTAGAGGGTGTAGCTCGGAGGGATTGGGATTTCTTTAAGTGGAGCATGTCCAACAGCTCTGGGTTTGACGTATCTTTGTATGTTAGGCAGAGATTGCCTCTGAGTAGGCAATATGCGACAGAGTAAAGCTGGAGTTTTTTGAGATGGTCTGTGTAGGGCATCTGTTTGAGGCTGCTAATCCTCTTTGTGAGGTATTTCTGCGGCCTTTCCAGATGTAGATGTCTTGTGAGGTACATACCAAAAGGGGCGTTGTACTCTATAATGGGTCTAATGAGTGATGAGTAGAGGGGAACAATAACCTCTTTTTTCTGGATGAGAAGCCTTTTGTGATGAGGTGTGCCACGTAGAAGGATTTACTGACTATTCTGGCGATGTGATTATCAAAGGAGAGACTACTGTCCACCTGTGTCCCAAGGTCTCTTATCACACTTTCGGTGTTAGACTACTGCCTATGTGGTAGTTCATGCGTACAGAGTTTTTACCAAAAGGGATGACAGTGCACTTTTTGGCATTGAGCTTGAAGCCATGGCTTTGACACCAGGTATCTGTCTCAATGTGGCCCTTTTGTAGGTTGTCCACATCGTTAGGAGTTCTGATTATGGTTCCTAGTTTGCAGTCATCTGTGAACTTTGTTAGCCAAAGACCTTCTGTGTTAGCCTGTACTTCAGAGAAGTAGATACCAAACATTAGAAGGACCCAGGACTGAACCCTGTGGTACTCCACTTGTCTGAAGTTGGATTTAGAGTCTGCTACTTTCACAGTTTGGGTTCTTTCAGTGAGCCAGTTGGCAACCCATCTTGTGACATAGGGCTTTATACCTAGTTTAGTGAGTTTATCTATAATTCTAGAGTGGGGGATGGTGTTGAAAGCCTTGGCAAGATCTAGATAGGCTGTGTGAGCCACCTTACCCTCATCTACGGCTTTGGTGACCGCTTCAAAGAAGTCTGTCAGGTTTTGGAGACATGATCTGCCTTTTACAAACCCCAACTGGGTAGGGTCCAGAGTTTGGAGATTACCAATGTCATTGTTTATAAGTTCCATGATGATACGTTCCATAGCCTTGTGGATCAGGCTTGTCAGGCTAATGGGCGTAGTTCCCAGGGTCTGTTGTGGCTCCCCATTTGTGGAGTGGGATAACCGTTGCTGTGCACCATTCAATGGGCAGAAAGCCTGAGGTGAGGCTATGATTGAACATGGTACTTGGGTGGGGTGCCAGTACGTTCAGTAGTTTGTGTAGAATGCAGCCTGGTATGTTGTCAGGTCCTATGGATGCTGTGTTCTTGGCTTTGGAGAGTGCATTTTTTACCTGTGCAGCTGTGATTACAGGAACTTTGCATTCTTCCAGTATAGAGATGGGCCCTTTAGGGGGTGAGAGAGGGGTAAAGTTAGCACTGAACCTATCTGCCAGGATGCTGGCAATATCAGTTGGTTCTGTATATTTAGTGCCATTGTGCTGTAACTCAGAGCAGATCTGAGTGTTGCCATTGAGATTCTTGACGTAGCTATAGAACGCTTTGTGGTTGTCTTTAGAATCAGTGGCGATTTTGTTTTCATAACTAGCTTTGGAGGATTTTATGAGGGATCTCCGCTTCTTATTGAGGCTGACCATGGAGTTCCTCCAATCATGGGATTTTACTCTTTTTTTTTGGAACAGTTTCTTTCTTCAGTTGTAGAGTTTGTTTATGGCAGGGGACCACCAGATTGACTTACTTTTTTTGGAGGCTAGCATCTTGGTTCTGTTAGGGATTGCACGATCCATGCACTCGTGTAAGTGCTTATAAAGTGCATTTGTATAGGATTCAGCAGCTGTACCTCTGTTGTCTGTTAGCATGGGTGTCGTGAAGTCTGCCACTTCTGTCTTAAGAAGCGTGAAGCTGGCTTTAGAGAAATTTTTACGGTGGTTTCCGTAATGGGGCTGGGGGTGGGATGTGGATGTCTAGGGTGATTAGCTTGTAGTCAGATCTGACCAACGAGGAATTGACCTCTGTTGTGGAACACCAGTTGCCCATGCTGGTAATGACCAGGTCTAGGATATTGCTGCCCTTGGTGAAGGTGTGGATAAGTTGATCGAAGACATTGGAATTTATGAATTCCAGAAAATGTTGAGCACAAGATTTGGTACATGAGTAGTTTTCCCAGTTAATGGTGGGGTATTTGAAATCGCCCATTATTAGGGTGTTAGGTTATACCCTAATATATACCCTAATATTTTCCAGTGTATCAATAAATGAGGAGTGGGAAACCTGGGGCATGGTGGGGGATCTGTATCAAGCTACAATTTGGATTGCGGTCTTGCCCAGAGTTAGTTGCACTTGGATAATCTCAGATGCATTATGCTGAGCAACTAGCCTGAAGGTGTGGATATCCTTAATGAATATGGACACGCCTCCACCTTTAGTGTTTCGGTCCAGGTTAGGTGGCCGAAAAGTGTGGTATGAATTATAGCCTGGTAATGCAGGGGTGCTCTCTGGAGCCTTGAACCAGATCTCTGTCACTGCACAGATGTCGATGTTCTCCATTTTAAGGAGTGCCTCGAGTGAGTACATTTTGAGGTTTAGACTTCTAGCATTAAGTAGCATTACCCTCAGATTTTGCTTGCTTGTACCTGTTATGGTGGTGAATTTGCCATTTGAACCTTGCCTTAAAAAGGTACTATAAGGGTGGCAAGAGCCTTAGCCAGTATCCGGAATCCCATGGGCGACAGGTGCAGGCCATCTCTGGCAAAGCATCGTGGTTTGTCGATCATGTCATCCCAGGCAGACAGATACTGGATCCCCTTAGAATGACACCAGAAGCGTAGCCAGTTGTTGAAGTCAATCATTTTGTCCTTGTACTGTGGTATCATTCTGAGTGATGGCAGGATGCTACTCAGGGTTAGAGTCATACCTGCCCTGTAGAGTTGTCCTAGTGACTCAACAAATCTTCTGAACCGAAGCAGCCTGAGCAGGAAGAAAGTCTTTATTATTACAAATAGTACATCTGTGGTTATTTTACTGCTGTTCCTAACCCCCTGAAGACTGTGGCTTGGATTGTGATTATCAGCTGACAAGAAATTGATCTTCACTGTCCAGTCATGTCCTAGGTGCCACACTGATTTAATTGGTTAAAGTCGAAGTTGAAAGACCATACTACTAAAAGCAGCATATTTTAGAGACTGGAGGAACTCCCCTGCTTCCCACTCTAGGTAAATCCTACATATTAAAACAATGAGTAAAAAGGTCACACAGGAAACCAATTGGTTAAAAAACACAAAAAGAAGTATTTAGCAAAGCTAGATGTGTGCGCGCTAGATTTTTCTTTTTGTGTTTTTTAACCAGTTGGTATTCCTGTGTGACCTTTTTACTCATTGTTTTAGTTTGTTACTTGGGATATTTTGTAGATGCCCTAATATTTATGGATATCAGTTGGGTACAACAACCCTGTGTTTCCAAAAGTCAGATATTCCTCTTATGCTGTACTGATGATGACATAAGAAGGCAGAAACATGCATGTCCACAGCTAGATGGCTTGGCTTTATTGGCCTGAAATTGTCCATAAATAGACTTAAAAGTAAAAGTCGTGGACATTCAGAATTGCCATTTAGCTGAACACCTGATATCCTTAAAGGGTAATTTGCATATATCCCATGTTGCCTCTGTTACAAGAGGCTTAAGGCATCACACAGTGGAAAGTATAGATTTGCTAGATTTTTCTTTTTGTGTTTTTTAAATCCTACAAATAATATAGAATTGTTGAGTGGTGTGGGCTAGGGCACTTTTTTGCCATTTTTTTCTAAGTAACAAAATGGAGGCATTTCTTTATTTTGAAAAATAAAGGGTGGAAAAGCATTCCTGAGCAAAGAACGCCCTAGGCGACCACCTAGTTCTTTTATGAGTAAAGCCAGCCCTGCCTCCAATCCTGTTCATAGGGGTCTACTAGGCTAACAACCACAAGGGCCTTTTTAAGCCTGGCCATGCATCCCAAATCTCTGACAAGTTCTGATACACTTGATAAGTGTAAGCATGGGCCTGGGTGGTGAAACATTTACATGTTACCTGTTTGCATTAGAGACAGGTGCCAAACCAGGGATGAATTTCGGTTTCCCATCCAGTTGTCCAAGTTACAACTGAATTGGGTTAGAGAGGAACTCTGCTTCACATAGATGAGGAACCTGTTCCATAGACGCCAGCAGGTCCTATTTATATCACAGGCAAGGTTTAAGTCTTTAGAACGGGTAATTCTAGTACTGTTTGTTTTGTGACTATGCAGGAGGCCCATCAGAGTGGAGTCTGACAATGCCCTGTATGCCAGACATAGATCTCCCCTCAAAAGCCTGTAGGAGACCGAATACAGGGATAGGGCCTTGAGGCAGTTTGGATAGAACATATTACTTATGCCCTATATTCTTTTAGTGAAGTACCTCTGTGGACGTTAAAGTTGTTGAATATGCCTGGTTAGGTACATACCAAAGGGGGCATTGCACTTAATGATAGCCCTGATGAATGCCAATAATGACTTCCTTGGACTTAGATGCCATACGTTTGTTTATAAGTTGTGCAACATAGAATGATTTCCTCACCACTGTAGACATGTGATGATCAAAGGCTAGATTACTATCTGTGTATGTCCTTACGACCCTGACTACTGGGTCAGCTCTAAGGGGTGTGTTATGAATATGATAGTTACCAGGGATGGATGACTTCCCAAAGGATACTATTATGCATTTCTTGACATTTAGTTTTAGTCCATGGCTCTGACACCAGTTGTTTGTCTGCGTCAGCCCCTCCTGGATAACATTTGTGTCATTGTGAGATTCAATGACAGCTCCTAATTTGCAATCATCTGCAGATTTAGTCAGCCAGAGACTACTGACATTGGCCTTGACTTCTGAGAAGTAAATACCAAAAAGGAGCAGTCCAAGAACTGATCCCTGAGGGACTCCCTTTGTGACTGGCCTCTTTGTAGACGTGGATTCCCAATTCTAACTTCCTGGGTTCTGTCTGTGAGCCAGTTGGCCATCCACCAGGTGACATACAAGTTTGAACCTAACCTCTTGAATTTGTCAACAATGCCTGAGTGTGGTATTGTGTCAAATGCTTTGGCCAGCTCAAGGTAGGCAGTGTGAACGATTTTGCCCTCATCCATTGCTCTGGTGACCTTCTCAAAGAAATCCACCAGGTTCAGTAGGCATGATCTGCCATTGAGGAAGCCAAACTGGATTGGGTCCAGTGTCTGGAGGTTTACTATATCTCTATTGATCATCTCATGATAATTCTTACCATGGCTTTACATATAAGACTAGTGAGACTTATGGGTCTGTATCCTGACGGCGTAAAATTCCATGTCACATCATCGTGCAGATCTTCACCCTGTATTCATGACTGCTGCGAATCCAGAATTCTCCTACCAACACCCTTTACTTTTATTTACTATGGAAAGAGGTTTCCTTTCCCATAGAATTTCCAGGGTTCCGCTCCAGATATCCTTTCAAGAGAACTGTAGCGGTGGATGCATTTTCAGTCTCTTGGAACAAAGGCCTTCTTTGTCTTTTGTCCCTTACCTCTTACTCCCGCAGTGATACATAAGGCATTACAGTACATTGCTGATTTTGGTGAAATGGCTGATGGCCAAGCAAGCACCATTTCCTTCTAATAAGGAAACTGAGCATAGATTGTCCCAGCTCTTCTCCCTCTTATACACCTCTCTGTTTCAAAAAGTAGGAACCCTGGCGTGCCTAAATTTGATACACCACGCCTTGCAGCTTGGAAGACAGTATACTAATCCCAGATTGATGCTTCTTTTCAGACAAGGTCTTGGAGATTATTAAGGGACTAGAAAAACATAAATTAGAAAGTCCTACTAAGCAAAGCGGAACACATTTTCACTTTGATGTAGACAAAATGGCATTCAGGCTGAGGTGACCTCTGTTCAGCAAACCTTCCTTTATGTCAAAACACGTTTTGGGCAAAAGTCTGTTCTGTATATCTGCCAAGGTGCACCTTTCATCCGTATCAGTTTATCTGCATTTCAACCTTCTTTAACAACTTGGAATTATGCTGAGTCACCAAGCAACTTTCAGCAAGTGATGACACTGCAAAATTAACTTGCTGAAAGCCTCCTTAAGTGAACTTCAGACTGATTTTTTTGTGATCACCCCTCCCAGATGCAGGGGGCACGGTCACATTCCCAAACTTATATATACCTACTCTACTGATTCACAGCAGCTGGGTGAAGAGGAAGGTCCACTGGCACTGAAAATGGTTTTCAGCAAAATTACTTTGGAGTATTGGCAGTCACTGAAAGACTGTTTAAACAGCTGGCAGACTCTTGAACAGTTGTACTGTGAAATTGGGTTTGAAGAACTATGGCATACAAGGTCTCTAAAGAAGTCTGTGCTTCCTTCATTGGATATGAATTTCACCTTTGTTAGTTACTGGACATGAAGTCCAGGAAACTATTAAGGAGCCTGGCCTAAATTCCCAAATGCCTTGAAGTCCTTTCTAGCTAAGTGACTTGCTCAAGGTCACACAGTGAGTAAAAGAAGATGTAAAGAATCAAACCCTGCACCTTGGTACAGGAAGCAGCTCATTAACATGCATGTGCTTTAGTCTTGTGTGCTAATTGCTAGGCTCCAATACTTGCTGTTTAGCCAACAAGCTCAGTGCATGTAAAATTTATGCCGTGGAACATTCCCTTCTGCTTCATCTGGGAATATTTCAGAATTGCTGTCATTATTGTTCAGAATACTTTACATCCTTTAAAATAAGGACAGGGTGGCCCCTTGAGACCAGTCATTCTTTTATGCCAAAAATGGTTTCTGATTTAGCACTGAAGCCAACCAGCCAACTCACAGTACTTTTCCAAGTCCCAAACAAAGGAAAAGAAACTTGATGCGCCTGGTGGATGTGCACAGACAAATAAGATGGGACTTGGAACTAATGATTTCTGATGAGACTATTGTTTTTGTCTGTTGCCAAGTAAGTGGGGTGAGGGACCAGTATTCAAGTAAATCTTACTTAAATGGTTGGCTGGTGGCATTTTTCATGTTATTATGAGCATAGGAAAAACATTGCAAGGCCAGATCGAGTCTATATTATACTTTCAAAAGAGACTTTTCTTTGAACATGTAATCATCGATCCCTAAAGAGCTAATGTTTTAAAGCGTGAATGGCCACATCCAAGAATTTTTTCCTCAGGGAAAAATTTCACACGGCCGTACACAAAAAACACAAACTTCAAAACCCTAATCAAGTGTGGGGGGGCTGTGCCCCCCCCCCCCCCAAACTAAATATACCAATTCCGAGATCGGTCTACATTGGGGAAAAGCACAATTCCCAATAACAGTCAACTGAATTTTTTCCCAGAGGAAAAAATTAATGGACATGGCGTTTGCACGTTAGAGCATTCGCTTTTTAGGGGTCAATGATTATATGTTCGAAGAAAAGTCTCTTCGAACATATAATATAGACCCGACCAGATCAAGGCACTGGTGTAATATTGCTTACAGCTTCCTCTTATGTAGTGAGCTGGGATACATTCTTATCTCTTCTCACAATTTCATGACCTGATCATTTCCTACTCGTGTAGCAACTACTTTTTATGTTGGTGGTTACACTTGATCTTATTTTACTTCATTATACTTGACTTTCACTAGGTAAGTACTCCTGTGTCCTGGTGCATAAATAAATGTGACTGTGACAGTTTCCCCTTTTCCTCTTGCAGTTAGAACTGAGGATTAAGGCTGCAGGTTGTTAAGGAACTGCTTCTTGTGGTACAAAGTTTGATTCTCTCAACTTTCACTTTCTGAATGTGTGACAGTGAGCAAGTCACTTAACCATACAGTACTTTGGGATAATTGGCAATTTTGCGTAGGTTCCTTAACAGTCTCTAGTTACTACCTATGAAACTATGACACATAATTGGCCACAAAGGACTTTGATAGTAAGTGTGTTTTGTTTTGGTTCTGACTACAATGTTGAACTGTTGATACTACAAAAAATTCAAACAAGCCACCAAAGAAAGTAGAAAGTTCTGGTTTCATTTTGATGTCAAAATAAAGGCTAAAGTTGTTACAGAAACCATCCAGAAGAAGTTTAAAGTGCAAGTGGAGAAGTCAGGAAAAGTTAAGAAAATTAAGTGATGGGCAGCAGAAACCATTAAATGGAAGATTCCCTCACTTATGGATTTTGATACTTCTCCATTGGTTCTGTCATCATCATCCAGAACTGGTGCATCGTTACAACTTTCTTCTACAGTTGGGGAGGAGAAATCGGTCCTTGAAGTGTCCAGGAGATACCATGACAAGATATTAAAGAGAAAATTGAAGCAGGTGTTTAATTCGGTATCGGTTGAGCTTACGTGCTTCTGAGGAATATCAAATGCTTTTTATTTCATAATTTCTAAATCAACTACTGTTTCATTTCATGACAAACTTCAGCTCACTGAAACAGGTTTTACTGGTATTCAAAACATTTTGGCAGTCTGCTAATTTGTATTATTCATGCTATTTTCTTAGAAGTTTAAGTAAATTCAGTAGCACTAAGGTGTATGCAAGTCATGTACTAAATGGTTTTGTTTCATTTTTTATCATTCTGTACCTTTGGACAAATAAGTAACTTCATTTCTTAACACATTTGTAAGACATTCAAAGAATGCTATCTGCTTCCACCACACACACACACATATATATGTACACACACTTGTGTATGTTTGTATATGTACACATTTGCATACATATATGTGTGTATGTATAGAATATATATATGATGCATGTGTATAAATATATGTATCTGTAATCACATAAACACACATATATACATAATATACACATGGGATCACTTCAACTTTTCAAGCATTTGTTTCCTTGTGTAATGTATGTGTTATATTGTTTTATTAGGTGGTGTTTTTATTTAAATATGTAATTGTCATAAATCTGTTTGATAGCGTACGGTTGTGTAGAAATTTGGTTGTGATCACTGTTAGTGCATTGTCTAATAGCATGTTTGCAATGATTCACTGTTCTTGGACTTGTGTGGTTGCCTGATATGGAGTTAGTATGCAGTTGTTGAGGATATTTGGTTGAATCACTGAGGTGATGAATTATGAGAGGGCCGAGTTGAGTCTCTGTTAGTACATTTTCTTATCATGCAGTGGCAGTGATTCACTGCTCCTGTGATTTTGCAGCTCTGCGATTGTGGAGTTAGGATATAGAAGTAAAGGTTGTTACTGTTGGCGCATTGTCTCTGTTGGTCAGAAAAGGAGTGTTGGCTAACTTTAAATATGTTATTTACATACATAAAATGCAGACACACACGTGTGTGTGTGTGTGTGTGTGTGTGTGTGTGTGTGTGTGTGTGTGTGTGTGTGTGTGTATATATATATATATATATATATATATATATATATATATATATATATAGTTTTACTTTACAAGTTTGAGATACTGAAATCTCGAATTTCAGTATCTTGAGACCAGAAGCGAGAAAATGCAGTTGCTTGAAACTGCATATTATCGAATGTTAGTTTGTCGAATCAGACGGTATGCTGTAACTTTACGGTAAGTGGTTACCGGGTAGGAAAAATGGCAGCCATGTGGTTATGTTCAGAGGGTTAGGTAGGTGTACAGTTTTTAGTGGTTTGTGTAGGAATGTGGTTTGGTGTAAAGTTTTGGGAACTTTTAGAAGTTAGGTTAGGTAGGTGTGAGTGTGTGTATGTGTAGGTGTTGGAAGTGGTGTGTTTTTTTGTGTCTAGTGTGTGTGTTTATCATGAGATATAGGTATAATAGTGTGGAATGGGAGAGTACTATGCGTTCCTTTAGGTTTGTCTTTTCCTTTGTGTTACTGCGACCTCGGAGTTGGTATATATAAGTAGCAGGGGTGTGGGGGTGCAGGGGGGATTGCTCCCCTCCTTATACGCATGGTAGTGGTATGTGTGTTGTTTTTTGTTGTTTTAGTATATTTATGTTGGTGGACTGTTTGGTTTTGCTTTTGGGGTGTTATTTTTGATGTTCTGGGTGTCATTTTTTTGGGGTTTTTGCAGTTTCTTTGTTTTGGTCTTGAGATACTGAAATTCGAGATTTCAGTATCTCGAGCTTGTAAAGTGAATCCATATATATATATATATATATATATATATATATACATACATACATACATACATACATACATACATAACACCATCAATCAAAAAAGGAATGAAGGTAGTCTCTTCCATATTTTTGGACCACTGTAAGGCATTTAACATGGTCTGTCACCCTAAACTACTGCACATTCTCTTTGAACTTGGCCTCTCTGCCACCGCTGTAATGTATTTCAGTATCTATCTCTCTCTCTCTCTGACAGAGTTCACTTTGTTAGAAGGCACAATGTGTACTCTGCCATTTTTATAGTTCTCACTGCTGCAGTAACCTTTGGCTATATTTGTTGCATCATATCTAGGATACAGCAGCTGTCCAGTTGCTTAAAGCTCTGGCTTACTCCCCACATCTACACTGACTGCTTGCTGATTGGCTAGATCCTTGGAGAGAAATCTGCATTCAGTGTGTAGATAATCCCAGTACTTTCTTGTCACCTACTGAAGAAAGAGCTCTGAGGTTTCAGAGGAGCAGTTGGCTTTTCTGGTAGATAAGTCACCATGGGGGAACCCTTCCACACAGAAAATGCTACCCTTTTAAGAAAATATCACTTTATTTTATTTTGTGACTAAATGGTGCTTTTCCCTGTTTTTTTTTTTTTACAATATCAGAGGTTTCCTGTCAGGGACTACTATTTTTAGCTTGCAGTTTATATTTTAGCACTGGGGCTAATTTTGTGATAAATATGCACTGCTTTTGAAAGCTTTGAATTATTGTGTAAATTGTATGGCTTGGTAAGTGTTTTACTGGGCAGAAATGTATTTTTATGTTACATGCTTGTGCGCACTTTATAATAGCTTAACTGCTGTATTTTAAGTCAGTGCACTTCCGTAAAAAGTTTTTTTTCAGTTCTGACCAGGATTTTTCTATACTTGTGCTCTTACTTTTGAAAGGGGACTGTGTGGGGAAGTGGAAGTGTGTGGTGTACTGCTTGTGAACACTTTGTCTGACAAATTAACTTTCAACAGATTCATTCCAGCAGCGCTTATTGGCAATCGGTCTTTCTTGCTACAGCATGGATACTTACTCCTGTCCTGCTGGCTTTTCTCCCACTATACCTAAAAAGAAAAAAAAACAGTAATGGGTCCACCACAGGCTCAGACAGATGTTCTTTGTGTTTCACTGTTGCAGTCATTGCATTTGGGTAATCTGCTGGCAGGTTGCCCTCAGTCGGCCTGAATAACAAAGTCTTGGGTCCTGCGTCGGTTGCTGTCTCCTCTTCCATGACATCAGGTCATCAGGGGTATAAAATATGCAGCCGACACCATTTTAATCAGTCTTTCTTGCCGCGCGGTGCCTGAAGCAGAAGCAGTTCGCAAGTGCCGGTCAGCCGACTCCTGAAATTTCATTTTCGAGTTTCAGAACTGAAGTCTTCAAACTAAAGCTAAGTACCTCATTGGGGAAACTTTTTCTTGCTCCTTACCGATGTCAATAAAGTTAATAATTGCATTACTTGTGGGAAGAAAATACCTCATAAGGATTATCATTTGCACTGTATTCCTTGCCTAGGCCCTGATCACAACGTGCCTTGCTGTCGGTTTTGTGCTAAATTTAACCAACGCACTATTAAGCGTCTGTATATTTTTGCTTCTAAATATTTTGGTTCAAGATTTAACTACCCTGAAATGTCGTCGGTTAGTAATCAGACTACCGGAGGTCACAAAAACTGCAAGGAAAAAGACAGAGACAGACCGTCGAGGTCCAAAACCGACGAAGCTTCTCCTAAGCCAATCGCCGGTTCGGCGGTACTCAGTGAGGTGCTTTCGCAGCCCCTGATACCCGCTACTTTTGAATCACAGGCCTCTACTGAGACCCATTCGGAGTCCAGTATGCCACGAGATTCGCAAAGTATTGAACCCATGGATGTCTCTCCCTTGGATGGGTTCAGAGCTGCTGAGCAGGCACCAGCTTCTGAGGGTGTTTTTAGGCCTCAACATTTTTATATTAAACTGACACCATCAACAAAAACAAGGTCAAAAACGACTTCTGTGTCGAAAAAACTGATGCATGAGCCACGTGTTCTGGCCCCAATGCCTAAAAAACAAATGATCAAAATGGTTGAGGATTTAATTACCTTGATCAGGGGTCCCCCCCCCCCGCTAAGAGGCCTAGGCAAGGCACTGATTATGAATCTTCAGATCAGGTTTCCATTTCTTCTGAGTCCTCTTCTGATTAGGAATTTTCTATTCCACCTTATGAGGATTCTGATGCAGAGGAATCCATCCCATCTGCATCTCCTCCTGAGGATTACTCTTTTGGAGAGACTTTGCATACTTTAAGGGAACATTTTCACTGGGAGAGTCAGGACTTCTCTGAATCAAAAAAAAGAGGCTTAGGGATTTTCTTCTTCTACCTCAGCATAGGCCTTTGACAATACCTCCTGTATTAGACATTGTTGATGATGTGTTCTCGGAATCAAGCATAGCTCCTGATTCCCTGCCTCCGGCTCCTAGTAAGCCAAACAGATATTACAGGATTCCTGACTCCCACAAATTTCTTTTCAAAAATCCTGCTGCTGATCCTGAGACTATTTCTCAGGGTCCCAAGGGTGTTAAGGCTTCTTCAGCCAAAAATCCTACCCTTTCTGATAGAGATTCCAGGGCGCTGGATAGATGGGGTAAGAAGGTTTATACGTCTGCAACCTTGGCAATCAGGGCTTTAAACTGCCAGTTTCATATGCTTAAATATCAACAGCATATTATGGGCTTACTGAAACAGAAAATGATGTTGATTTCTGATTGTGTGGAAAATAAAGAGTTACAGGATTTATTGCATTCAGCAGAACAGGTTGGAAAGCATACTTTGCAATGCAGTTTTGATTCTTTGGAGGCCTCTTGCAGGGCCGCCGTAACTGGATCTGTGATAAGAAGGCATGCTTGGCTCAAGGAGCAAAACCTGCCTGATCATGTTAAAGCTAAATTGTTGGATGCCCCTTTACAGCATGATGGTCTGTTTGGTAATAAGGCAGAAGAGGTTTTAAAGAAAATGGAAGACAAAGCTAAATCTATGCAAACTGTAAAAGATTTTTTTGCAAGTACAGCCTCCCAGGTTCAGTAGGCACTGGCCTACTAAGAATTGGTCCTTTCCTGTGTCCAACAGAGCCACTCAGGGCAAATCCAGGCACTCAAAAGGATCCAGATATCATTCACAGGGATCTTACAGGTCAAAACAACCCTACAGTAAGCAGTCTCAATGACTTTCCTCTACCATCTCCAAGCACTTATCTTTTGGCAGCCCCCTTGGGGGGGCAAATTAGCACTTCATGCTCAAAATTGCCAGTTAAATTACTCAGGACAAGTGGGTGTTAAACATAGTATCCCAGGGGTACAGATTTAATTTCCATACTTTGCCAATTCCAAACGGATGGCCAGATCTGCCACAAAACCAGCGGGCAGAGGCCCAGAAACAAGTCATGTCCCTCATTGATATGGGGGCTATTCAACCGGTACCAGAAAAGGAAAAAGGGCAAGGATTTTATTCAAGACTTTTCCTGGTACCCAAAAAAGACAAATCATGACGTCCAATTCTGGACTTATCGATTCTGAACATGTTCCTGGACATTCCAAAATTCAAAATGCTGACTTTACACCAGCTACTGTCTATGCTAGACAAGAATGCCTGGTTGGTAACTCTTTGACTTTAAATAGCCATTGATGAGGGAAAGGCAGTCCATACAGCCTACCTCGATCTGGCGAAGGCCTTCGATACAATACCCCACTCGGGTATCATTGAAAAACTCATCAGCTTAAATGTTAACCCATACATCACAAGATGGGTTACAAACTGGCTGAGTGACAGAACCCACAGGGTCAGAGTTGCTGGCGCCATGTCAGACTCAAAGCCTGTCACAAGTGGTGTACCACAGGGCTCAGTCCTGGGCCCACTCTTGTTTGGCATCTACTTTTCCGAAGTACAAGCAAACACAGGAGGGTTATGGCTGACAAAGTTTGCAGATGACTGCAAACTGGGCCATAGTAGAAAACACATCTGACACAGATATCCTTCAGAAGGGTCTCACAGAAACGGATAACTGGTGCCAGAGCCATGGCCTAAAGTTAAATGCCAAAAAATGCATAGTCATACCCTTCGGGAAAAACAGGGTTACCCCTAGCTACCAAATAGGTGGCAATCCACTGAGCACAGAAGAAGTTATCAGGGACCTGGGGACACAGGTTGATAGTAGTCTGTCATTCGACACCCATGTAGCTAAAGTAGTTAGGAAGACCTTCTACATTGCCCACCTTATCATGAAGGGATTCTCATCTAGATCAAGGGAGGTCATAGTCTCCCTATACTCATCACTCATCAGACCAATGATTGAGTACAGTGCCCCATTCGGAATGTATCTGACCCGACACTTGCAGCAGCTGGAGAGGCCACAAAAGTTCCTCACCAAAAGGATAAAGGGTCTCAAACATCTGTCCTATGCTGCCCGACTGAAAGAACTCCAGCTCTATTCAGTCGCTAGCTTGCTCAGAGGTGACCTTTGCCTAACATACAAGGCCATGTCAAACCCAGATTTGATGAATATGCTTCACCTCAAAAAATCGAGATCCGTCAGAGCCACAAGGGCGGGAGACTTAAACCTCGACACGGCTATTAATAGGACGTGCTGGAGGGATAGATTCATCACCCAAAGACTCCCTATGCTGTGGAATAAAATCCCGGTATATGTGAGGCAGAGCACCTCGCTGGCCTTGTTCAAGAGAAATCTTGACCAATGGATGGGAGATCGCAGATATACCCCAGGGATTACCTCAGTGTCACTGCTCAACAGAGGCACAGCAAAATAATGGGTATAGTTCCCCATACTAAAGGGGTGGCGTAAGCCACAAAACTATGGGCTAGGCTTGTAAATGCCCTCGGGCAGATAGCCTAGTATGAACCTATGAACCTATAAGAGGCATACCTGCATATCCCAATAAGAGAATCTTATAGGTTCATATGTATGTACTAGGCTATCAGCCCAAGGGCCTACGCAAACCTAGCCAGCAAGGTTCCCTGGCTTACGCCACCCAAGAAAGTTATTTTCCTGTACCACTGTTGAGCAGAGACACAGAAGTGATCCCCGGGGTGTATTTCCTATTTCCCATCCAGTCATCAAGATTTTTCTTAGAGTGCTAATGAAGACCTTTGCTTGACATAGATGGGTAGCCTGTTCAAGAGTATGGGAAGTCTCTGGGATAGGAATCTATCCCTCCAGCATGTCCTGTTTATTGTGGTGACAAGGTTTAGGTTCCTATAGCGTGTAGCTTGGAGGGATTGGGATTTCATTAGGTGTAGCATGTCCAACAGCTCTGGGTTTGACATAGCTTTATATGTTAGGCAGAGATCACCTCTGAGTAGGCGATATGCTACGGAGTAAAGCTGGAGTTTTTTGAGGCGGTCAGTGTAGGGCATTTGTTTGAGTCCAGTAATCCTCTTTGTGAGGTACTTCTGTGGCCTTTCCAGCTGCTGCAGATGTCTTGTGAGGTACATTCCAAAAGGGGCGTTGTACTCTATAGTGGGTCTAATGAGTGTCAAGTAGAGGGGAACGATGACCTCTTTTTTCCTGGATGAGAAACCTTTTATGATGAGGTGTGCCACGTAGAAGGACTTCCTGACTACTGTGGCAATGTGACTATCAAAGGAGAGATTACTGTCCACCTGGGTCCCAAGGTCTCTTATCACGCATTCGGTGTTAAGTAGATTGCTGTCTATGTGTTAGTTCATGGGTACAGAGTTTTTACCAAAGGGGATGACACTGCACTTTTTGGCATTGAGCTTGAGGCCATGGCTCTGACACCAGGCATCTGTCTCAGAGAGGCCCTTCTGTAGGATGTTCACATCATTTGGGGACTTGACTATGGCTACTAGTTTGCAGTCATCTGCGAACTTCGTTAGCCAGAGGCCTTCTGTGTTAGCCTGTACTTCAGAGAAGTAGATACCAAACAGGAGCGGTCCCAGGACGGAACCCTGTGGTACTCCACTTGTCACTGGTTTGAGGTCAGATTTGGAGTCTGCAACTTTTACAGTGTGGGTTCTGTCAGTGAGCCAATTGGCAACCCATCTTGTGACGTAGGGATTTATGCCTAGTTTATTGAGTTTAGCTATAATTCCAGAATGGGGGATGGTGTCGAAAGCCTTGGTGAGGTCAAGATAGGCTGTGTGAACCACCTTACCCTCATCTACGGCTTTGGTGACTGCCTCAAAGAAGTCGATCAGGTTCAGGAGGTATGATCTGCCTTTCACAAACCCGAACTGGGTGGGATCCAGAGTTTGGAGGTTACCAATGTCTTTGTTTATGAGTTCCATGATGATACGTTCCATGACTTTGCAGACCAGGCTCGTCAGGCAAAAGATACCTCTGCTTCAATGCAGTTTTTTTGCATTACCAATTCTCTGCACTGCCCTTTGGCTTATCTACTGTACCCAGGGTCTTTACAAAGTGCCTGGCACCAGTAATTGCATTCTGCAGACAAAGAAACATTCAAATTTATCCTTATCTGGACGATTGTCTCATTCAGGCAGAGGACAAGGACACTCTTCTTCAACATCTGGCATTTGTAAAAAGGCTTCTAGCTACTATCAGTTGGACAAATTCTGCACAAGAACTCATCACAAAAAAGCATGGAAAGTGGATGCTGTATCCTTCAGCTGGAAAAACCTATCAGTCTATGCCTTTCCCCCTCTGCCTCTACTCTCCAAGGTCTTACTAAAAGTCAGACAGGAAAAAACAAAAATGATTCTAATTGCTCCGGACTGGCCTCGCCAACACTGGTATCCATTTCTAAGGAATGTGTCCCACCTTCCTCCGTGGTACTTGCCTCAAACACCTCATCTATTGTCTCAGTAGAACTATCAAATTCTGCGCACTCCGCTCCAAACTCTGAATCTTGCAGCATGGCTGATCAACTAATTATTCAAACGACATCTCTCAGTAAACCTGTGATGGATGTCATTTTGGAAGCCAGAAGACCTAGTACCAGAAAAACTTATGCTGATAAATGGAAGAGATTCTGTGCTTGGAACCAAGCACAAGGAACATACACAGCAAAGCCCAATATTCCCCAGATTTTACAATACTTAACTGAGATGCTTGACAAGGGTCTATCTTTTTCTTCAATAAAAATCCGTGCCTCTGCCATCTTGGCTCATTACAACACAGAGCCTCCCCTCTTTTCTCATCCACTGCTAAAACAGTATCTCAGAGGGGCCAAAAATTTAAGGCCTCCCAGGAGAGCGCCAACTCCTACATGGGACCTCAATTTTGTGCTGGAAAAACCCACCCTGCCTCCTTTTGGACCAGCAGCTACTGCGGATATAAAATTTCTTTCTTGGAAGACGGCTTTTCTTTTGGCAGTCACTTCAGTTAGAAGGGTTTCAGAACTACAGGCTCTCATGGCAGTTGGAGCCTTTCATTATATTTTACCCAGACAGGGTGGCCCTCAAGACCAATCCTTCTTTTATGCCTAAGGTGGTATCCAGTGTGGCTCTTAACCAGACCATTCACCTGACGACTTTTTTCCCAAATCTGCAGAACAAGGGGGAGCGGATTCTGCATTCATTGGACGTACACAGACAACTAAGATGCTACTTAAACAGGACAAATTTCTTAGAAAGTCTGAGCAACTACTGGTAAAATTTGCTGCAGGGTCAGAGGGGAAGGCTATATCAAAGCAGACTATTTCTAAATGGATAAGCCATTGCATTCATTTCTGCTACTTGCACCGTGGTATACCTGTGCCCAAGGGGATCAGATCCCATTCCACCAGGGCTGCCTCTACTTCAGCAGCTTTTCTCAGAGGGGTCCCTACCAGAGACATTCTAGAAGCTGCTACTTGGAGCTCAGTTCATACGTTCACAAAGCATTATCATTTACCTCTCTTTTCTAAATCCAGGTCAGGCTTTGCCACTGCAGTCCTGCAGGGCCTTATAGCTGCTCCTAATGCTTAGTTCCATCCTCCCATCCATAGCTTTGGGATTCTACCCAAATGTAATGACTGCAACAGTGAAACACGAAGAACATAGTACAGTTGTGTACACTTACCATAAATGTAGATGTTCGAGTGTATTCACTGTTGCATTCCGGGTTACTCACCCGCCAGCCTCCTTTCTATACCTTTTCTTTCCTTCACTATACTCAAAAGTCTTTGTGGTGTATTTGCTTTTAGTTGAAGGTAAATTTTATGTTTCTAAGGTGCATTTATATATTTACAGTTTATATATTTTTGCTTCCCATTTGGGGGGAACTGACATCTGGGGCAAGAAAAACTGATTAAAATGGCATCGGCTGCATGTTTTATACCCCTGACGACTTGACGTCATGTAAGAGGAAAGAGCAACTGATGCAGGACCCAAAACTTTGTTATTCAGGCTGACTGAGGGCAACCTGCCAGCAGATTACCCAAATGTAATGACTGCAACAGTGAATACACTCAAACATCTACATTTATGGTAAGTGTACACAACTGTACTTTCCTCAGCCATTAGTGGGTGACTCTGTGGTGAGCAGACATTGTTTTCTGACCACTCACTTCTGTGGGTTCCTCTGGAGTAACCCCTTCAGCCATCTTGGATCTAAGGTCACCTATGTCCTCTACAGCTGTCCCAGTGAATTATCTGGACATGATTGGAAAACTATGTGTTTTGGGTCTGGGAGATGCTACAGGAGGTTCTTCTCAAGGTGGCTGGAGAAGGAGACCTCTTGCCAGGGATGAAGTGCCTTCTCCTAGTCAGTCTCCTTCCAGGGTGGCCCCTGCAAAGAAAAAACAATAGATTAGACATTGCTCATCTGAAGGCATGTCTCTTCTTAAAGATGATTTCCCTGCCTTAACCAGGAAATTATTACAGACCGTTTCCAAAAGAGAGGGTAGAAAATGAGGCAAGGGGCAGGCGAAAAAGACAAAATCAAAATTGAATGTGGAAGGATTGAAGAACATTACTGTTAGAAAAAAGATGAGAGAGAGAGATGTTGACAACATGGCTCAAGCTGTGGATGCACAAAGTCAGCTGGATGAGAACTGTATGCTTTCAAATGTAATACACAATGAAAACAGTGGGATTAATAAGACTAATGGTGATGAAGCTCCTACCTTTGTGACAATTGATAGAGAAGATATTATTGAATTAGAAGTTGAAGATTCTTCACATCTGGTTAGAAAAGATATTCTTGTAATCTGTAATTCAGTTTTTAGAGGAACTGTTGCTTATATTTACAGAGAAGATAGTGAATATCAAATTCTGTTATGTTTGCCAGGAGCAAAAATAAGAGGATGTGAGACATGCTTTAGAACTCTTTAATGTAAAGAAGTACAGCTCTGTTTTTATTCATGTCTGTACAAATGATCTGATCTAGAAGGACCCTTGACTGTTACAGCCATTTTAGATAACATAGCTTGTACAGGTGTTAAGATGTATTTTTCACAAATCACATATAGAAAGGAGAGTCACTTCACTGCAAATGAAATTTGCATTATAGTTAGAATCATTGGAAAAGAAAGTAAGGGACTCAGAGATTCAAGGATGTAATTGGTATGGTAGTCAAGAAAAGCTGGCTCTGTTTGCAGATGACCTTATTTTATGTCTTACAAAACCAGAAAGGGATATTACAATGCTGTAGAATATATTGAGACAGTTTCAAATCTTTTTGGGATACAAAATTAATGAAGCTAAAACAAGGGCAGTAGCGGTAAAGTATGTAGCCACATATGAATTGGTTCAGAAATATCCATACTTATGGGGTCATGATAACATGTATTTAGGAATATGGATTAAAAATAATTCCAGTGTGGCAGCTAAGGATATGTGGGAAGAGACTAAACAAAAGATGATACAAAAAAACTGAGAAAATGTAATGGAGATAGTAAGATACATGCAGTTAAAATGTTTTTAGGCCCTTTAGTCTTATACACAGGTCAGGCATATTTTTATCAGAGCTGAAGGATTTTTATCTGGGATGGGAAACACAGCAAGAGTCAAGTGGGATAAGCTTATCCTTCCAATAGAACAAGGCAGATTGAGATTACTCTGAAGGGGTATTTCAGAGCAACAGAGTTAAGGCCCATGTACATAGCACAAGCAGAAAACTATAATTCGATGTGGAAAGAGATGATAAAATGGGGGAAGCTCAAGAAAAAGGAGAGACTGGAATTTTGGGTGCATACCTTTAAGGAGAATAACAGTCATACAGAATATTGTATTCATAAAGTAGCAGAAAGTATTCTTAGAATTAAGCTATCCAGAGAATGGAGAGAGGAGATTCTGCCGATAGGGATGACTGCAATTAGGGATACAGACAATAGGCAGGAAGGGCTGGAATTTATTGGAGAAAACTGGCAAAGGAACCAAGGTGCTGGGAGCAAATAGCTAAAGACGAAAATGTAATAGAATGGGAAGATGCCAAGAACTCATTTGGACTACAGGTTAGAGATTACCTTCCCTGTCAAAGATTGATATCAGAGTATAGGCAAAGAGAAAGTAATAGGGGGGACCTAAATGAAAGACCAGCACTGGTAGAGTTTTTAGTAGAATCTAGAACAGAAGTTTCCATTAAGAAAGACTAGTAGCGCATATAAAATGTTGCATGATAACTATAGGAAGTAAACAGAGGGGGTTAGAAAATATTGGGAAGAGCGAATGGATAAGCAATTCACAAAGAAACTTTGGGGGGGTTATATGTATGTATCCCAAATATGTAACAAAGTCTAGAAGATTTAGGATCTTTGCATGTTTACATCGATATTTTTATACCCCAAGTAGACTCCAAAGAATCTTTCCTCAGGTAGACAGCAAATGTTGAAGGTGTGATGGGAAGAAAATGGTAACTGAGAACGTGTTTTCTGGGAGTGTAATGAGTTGGCAGACTTTAAAGATTCCCTGCAGACTGCTCTGTTGGAGATGCTGGGTGAGGAGATTCGTGTAACTAAAGAAAATAATTAGAATTGCTTAGACATAGTAAGCCCTTGCTGAGTCGAATTATGATGTCTGCCAAAAAGCAATTACTAGAAAATGGAACTCAAAGTCTAAACCAATTTTAATAGAAGTAGTGATGATAGTAACAGAGATAAAACAGCTGGGATTGGCATCTTTAGAAAAAGGTAGGAGCAAATTACATAGGATAGAATTGGAAGTGTGGTATCAGTATGTGCAGAGGAAGAGTAAGGTTTAAAAGAATGAGCTATGACAATGACTGGATCACTATTTGCAGCTACAATTGTGTCAGCATGGTTTGTAATGTACAATGTTTGCAACTGAGATTGTGTTGGTATGGTTTATTTTCTTTTACATAAATGTAAGATTGCCTGTGTCATACATGATAGTTTAATAAATATGTTTCTTTATTTATTTGTAGTTGGTTTACCAGGATAGTCCATTGGGCCAAGAAGAACCCATTTTCAATGGAGTCCTGGGTAGAAAAGCTCCAAAAAATACAAAGTTACACACGGTTACATTTACATTTGAATTGAAGAGTTATAATAAAAATTATAGATCACAGCAGGTAGACATACTTATAATGACAATTATAGGTCACAGTGGGTTGTAATACTAAATAAAATCAATTCAATATAAGATACATTTGGATATGAAGTTAGAAGAAAAGACATCATGCTGCAATAGTTACCAAAAGAAGTAATGCCAACTAGGCCAGAGAGTGAATTAGAGGAAATGGAATTATGTAGGGTGGAAGCAGGAGCATTCCCATTGAGATGTTAGATGTCAGTGTAATGATTTTTGAAAGGCAGAGGGATTTGTGGTGGTACGGATGGATGGTGGAAGGGAGTTCCATAGACGAGCAAGTGCAAAGGACAAGAGATGTTTACCAGGGGGGCGTTTGGATTTATATAGTTCAATTAGGTTATGGTTGCTAGATCTTAAGAGTCTTTCTGAGAGGTGCATTTTAAAGGTTGAGGAAAGGCAGGGACAGAGGGAGGAGTTGAAAATAAGTTTGTGTGAATGAGAAAGCTGGATATAGGAGAGATGGTTAGAGAGTTCAAACCATTAAAGTTTTTGAAGGGATACACAGTGATGTGAAGATGACTTGTGGCCAGTAGCAAATTTGGCAATTTTGTTATAGCAGGAGGAGAGTTTTGCCTTAAGAGAAGATTGTAAATTGGATAAGAGTGGGGCACCATAGAGAAGGGATGAGAAATGAGGTAGAGAGAGTGAGCTTAGTAGGGGCGGTTAGGAAGTGATTATGGCGGTAGAGCATGCCTAGTTTCTGATATTTTTTTTATGTTAATCTGCAAGTGGGAGTTAAATTTAAGCTGATCATCAATGTGGACACCTAATAGTTTAGCCTCAGATACCAGATTGAGAGATGTATTGTCCTGACTGGTGATGGAGAATGTATTTCTGTCTAATGTGAGGGTTTTTGAGGGGGTAAATACCATTAGTTTAGTTTTTGAGGCATTGAGGGCTAGGTGGTTGTCTAACATCCATTTTTCAGTGGTTGTGAAAGCATCTTGGGTCAGTTTCAGGAGTGCAGGGATGGAGATGGCAGTACAGATAATAGTGGAGTCATCAGCGTATTGGATAAGTTTTGTATTGGGGATTGAGTGGTGGAAATCATTTATGAAAATATTAAAGAGAAGGGGACCTAGTATGGATCCCTGGAGAATACCAGTGGGGGTATTTAGGAATGAGGAAGTGGCATTTTTCCATTTAACTGATTGTTGTCTATTGAAGAGGTAGCGAGTGAACCAATTGAGAGAGGAGAGAGACAGGTTTAGGTTGGAAAGTTTTGCAAGGAGAAGGTTGTGAGAGATGGTATCGAAAGCTTTACAGAGATCGAGAAGGAGAGTAGACACTGTGTGTCCTGAGTCCCGGGCTTTGTTCACGGTTTCAAGAAAGGAAAGAAGGGCAGTCATGGTGCTGTGATTGGGTCTAAATCCATGTTGTGTGGGAGTTAGTAAGCTGTTATCTGTAAGATATGGAAGGAGTTGGAGATGAACACATTTTTCTAGGAGTTTAGAGATGGGTGATAGGATGGCAATAGGACAGAAGTTTGTTATATTATTGTTATTGCCAGCTTTGTGCAAGGGTATGATAAAAGCTTTTTTCCAGATTTGGGGTACATAGCCTTCTTGAATACTGCTATTAATAAGAATACTGATGGGGAAGGCAGTAGCTTCGGCTGCTACGCTGAGAAAGTAAGAGGGAATAGTATCGGGGGCAGTAGAGCATGGTTTTAGTTTCTCAAGAAGTTTTTTTTATGGTAGATATAGGTATGGGTTTTAAAGAGAAAGGTAGGGATTGAGAGGAAGGGGCTGAAGGGGTTAGCATGGGAGGATGAACAGATGTGGTGGCTGTTGTATTAGAGAAAGATGAGGTTAGTTTGGCTATTGAATTGGGTGGGCCAGGTCTATGGCTGATGCATTAGGGTCTGGTCTGGGTGTATCTTTCTTGCCTGGATTAAGGAGAGTAGAGATACCTTTCCAAAATTTTTGTGGGGTAGTTATATTGCTTTGTTGAAGAATAGAGAAATGGTTTTGTCAGTCAATTGTAATAAGTTTTTTAACTTTATTGCGAAGGGTTTTCTATTCGTTAAGGGTGGTAGTGCACCCAGGCTTTATCTCTAAGGCGCATGGTAGTTAGAGTATTTTTAGTAAGCCAAGGTGCAGTTTTGTTTTTTATTCTTTTAGATTTCATGGATGCACAACTGTCTAAGAGATTTAAGAAAGTTGTGTTGAAGTAGGTAACAGCTGATTCCAAGGGCAGGGTTTTCAAAGGGCTCCAGTCTATTGATTTTAGGGAATTAGATAAGTTAGTATGATTAAAGTTCTTAAGATTACGAGTGGAAATATAGTTATGGGATAGCTGAAGGGGGGAAGGAAGATGGTGAGTGAAGATGGGGAGGTGATCGTTGAGCAAGTCAAGAAGGGTACCACTGTCAGAGAAGTAATGGGGATGAGAAACTAAGATCCAATTTAGGGTGCTACCACTGGAGGAATTTTTGGAGGGTCTGTTTGTGGAGTTAGTAAGTTGAGAAAAATTATAGAGGTTAATGTTTAGGGGGTTTGTGGGAGATTTAATAAAGTTAGGTCCAATTGATATTTGTGTCTGCAAGTATAATAGTTTCATTACTAATGTTGCTTGACAGCCATGAGAGGATGTCCTCAAGTATAGGGATATTATCACCAGGGGGAATATAAAGTGCAGCTATGCATATGTGTTTATATATGTTTATTTGAAGTACAGCCACAGTAAGTTCTGCATTAGAAAACTGGGGAATAGGTTTATCATAGAGAGTAACTACTAAGGAGGATAAGTACATAAGAGCTAGTCCTCCACCTTTTTTATGGGTTCTGTCTTTTCTAATGATTGAATATGTGTGTGGTGCTATTTCAGAGTTATTTATATGTGGTTTTAACCAGCTTTCAGAGATACATAGGATATCTGGTTTGTTGTGCGTAAGCCAAGCATGGAAGTTGGGGATTTTATTAACTATGGGCATTAAGAAAGGTTAGTAGGATAGCTTCAGATGTAGAAGAGGTAGTATGAGGGCATGGGTTAGGATGTATGTCACTGGATATAAGAATGGTAGTTAGGTGTTGAATTATGTTAGGGAGGAGATTGTATTTCTTGGTATCTATGTTGAGTAATATTAAGTCTTTAAGTGTTTTGCTGCTTGGTGGGTGAGTAGAGCGATTATGCAACGGAATGAATGTATAGGGAAAAAGTAGATGATTATAGATGGGATAAAGACTAGGGAATATATGGATACAAGAATGTGAATGTAATGAAGGAAAAGGAATAGTAGTATGAAAAGCTGGTGAGTAGTTGCTGGTTAAGGGTCGAGTATGATAGTATAGAAAGGATAAATGTAGGAGTAGAAGCAACTGAGCTAAGAGGGGTATAGTTTTTGAGCACATGATGGGATTGGAGGCAGTATGTATGTGTATACTAGGATAAGAGGAGAGAAGTAGGTGAGAGGTGATAGAATTTGGTTACATAGGGGAAGAGGTGGGAGTGGTTGGAAGAGTGGGTGGAGTGAAGTGTGTGGTTGGATAGGGAAGGGGGGTGTGGTTAGCAGGGTGTAAGTCTAGTGGACCTAGGGGTGGGTGGAATTTGGGGTAGTGTAGGGGAGCAGAGTGAGCCCGCAGGGTGAATGGAGCGGGAAGAGCCAAGGAAACTTTGTCTGCCACAAACAATCAGGAAGATAGTGAAACAGGCACTGAAAATGCAAGCAAAGAAAGGTAAGGGAAGAATTGGGTTATGAGTCTGGGATGACTTTAGGTTTATGGTTTAATTATTGTAGGGTAAACTATCGAAGTTAGAGATAAAAGCAATGAAATGAGTGAGAGTTACTGAGAGAAGTATATCCCAAAGAGATCCTGATTAGGATAACGTTAGGAACAGTGAGGTTATACTGACATCTAGTGGCAAAGGTAATTATGGCTAAAGAGATAGCTGAATGGGGAAAGGGATGGAAAGTATAGAGGAGGGAGACCGCTGCAGGCTGCTAGTAATGCACGTAAGGATTATACATTTGTAATTGTGCTTAAACACCAGAATAAAGGTCTAGAGAATACGTAGAACACATACACTGTTAGGTCTTTGTTCAGTAGTACCTTTGCTATTTTCACTCAGGAGTTTTCTTTTCTATTTTAAATTATGGAAGTTAGCTTAGGTTCCAGATGCGTTGAAGATTAAGGTTGGTTCAGGGTAAAAATGTGGACAAACACCTTGTCTGGTGGGTGAGAGAACACGTTGTAAGAGATGAGCAACACTAGCAGCCTACGGCAGGGTCTGGAGAGTTGAGCATATAGGGAGCATATAGGAAAGATGTATCCCTGTATTATTAAAAAAAAAACTTTGTTACAGTGAAACCCTCAAACATAAATACACCCCAGAACACCCCTAAAACCTATTAACTTAATACTAATGAACAAAACTATGTACATCTTCAAATATTAAAGTTTAACCTTCCTAATAGGAACAATTGTCCCAGACTGACAGCCATACTTTCAGACTAGGATTAATCTATAAAGAAGGTTATCCATGCTAAGACACATGGTACAGTCTGTGCTCCTACTTCCACCAAGTGCTGTCTGTTTTTGTCTTCTTTATTCCTGTCCCAGATTAGAAAAAGACATGAATGCTTTCAGAAAGCATAATCTCATAGCCATTGGTTGAAAGAAGCATTCTCTTTTATTGCCCCTTATCAGACTGGCTCCAAAGACGCACAAGAACCAGATACACAGTTACCTCTATTATAAGCGCTCACTTATTTCCTAGAGGAAAACTTCATTTTATTCAGTGTTCTTTTTTATTTGCTTCCCCTAAAAACTTGTTACTGTATCATGCCAAGGTCTTTAATCCAGTCATTCCCCTGTACAAGTCTAATGAAAAACATTTTTTTCTTGAATCATGCTCTTTTGTCCAGACTTTTCTTCTCTTTTTACATTGCAGTGGCTACATTTCTTAAAGTGAACAAGAATGAGGAGAGAAAAAACAGGCTCACTTGTTTACTTTAGTTATCTGTATCACACTCAAAAATAACAGAAAGCTTTACTATATAGCATGCAGGTTATGTCCTGTTTTGTAAAAATACTACTGTTAAGAACAACATTTTGGTTTACTTAGTTAACTCTTTCCTTCCTCTCCCCCCCCCCTCCTATATGTTCATCCATAACATTAATGACTTGAAGTACGGCATATGCTTTGGGGTCCCCTACAAGTATAACAGTCCAAAGAAGTCCAGCATTTCCAGGTTTTCTTATTCTATCATAATTCACAAACATAGTTAATGCTTTGTAATCACATGTTTGTCACTTTCCAATTTGATGACTTTCTTCCTGTTGATCTCCATCCCTCAGATTTAGACTCTGCTTCATTTACAATGTATTCCTGTTTCTTCTAGTCAAGTCTTGTGCTTTTTTTCTGTCTTGCAAGCATTTTCCTTTGAAACATTAGAAAAAGGTTTCACTGGTGCAGTCTCTCTCTATGCTTTTTATTACCAGAAGAACAAAAAGCAGAATCATCTTCTGTTGGATAGCTCACTTTTTGTTGGACAAACTTTTGTATTTCCTGTTTAGCACGTTTTTCATCAAAATGGATTTTTGACCCTCCAGGAAAGAATATTTTGAAAATAGTTGGATACAGCAGCTTGAACCTCATGCCTGCTTCTCGACATTCCTTGATTACTGGAATAAATTTACTACTCAATCACTCTACTGTTTCCCACTTTTAGTACTTTGTCCTTCTGCCACAGTTTTGTTGGAATCAGCTCTTTCTGCTGGTAGGATTGCATGTTTACTATTAAAGGTATAGATTGCTTTCCCGTGGCTAGGCTTGGAGCATACACACAATGTGCTCTTTCAATTAATAACTACTGCTGTGGAAAACCAGTCCAGTTGCTTATTTGTGCTTTCATAAAATTAATAGTCTGATCCTTCTAGCTTCTCTGGTACAGCAGAAAAGCTCAGGTTTTCCCTACATCATTTGTCCTGTAATTCTATTATTTTTTGAAACGTCTCTTCTTGAGCAGGTTCATACTTTGCCAACCTTTTCTTCATTTCATCCTTTTGAGTTTTGCAGTTTTATCACCTCATCTGAATATCTGATTAAAGCTTCTTCCATTTTTCTAGACTTTTGTTATTTGAGTTGATATACTCCTTCAGTGTTTTGTTTGTTTTAATCAGCTCTGAGTACATTTTACTTATGTTTCCCCTATAGATTACTGGAAGCTGTGTATTGCATTAAAGCTAGAGCTTTTTCTGTTTTTTTTTTTTTTTTTTTTTTTTTTGCTGAACAGTAGAATTCTTCCCAGTCAGTGTTTCTCCTCACCTTTTGTGATTGATTTTCTTTCAGGTTATTTGAATTTCTTTTTTACTGCCATCCAGGCTGTGCACTTATTAGCCAGTTACTGAAATTTACCCAAAAACTGTGTCTGTTTTTTTTGCTGAACAGTAGAATTCTTCCCAGTCAGTGTTCCTCCTCACCTTTTGTGATTGATTTTCTTTCAGGTTATTTGAATTTCTTTTTTACTGCCATCCAGGCTGTGCACTTATTAGCCAGTTACTGAAATTTACCCAAAAACTGTGTCTGTTTTCTGACTTTTTGTTTCACACTGGGAGAGCTGAAATTAAGCTGATGTCCTTCTATTCCCATGTTGCAGTATTCATAACATGAGGGATTCCCCACCTAGGTGACCTAAACATCCAGGCAGTATACCAAAGACTAAAGCAACTGCTAGGTACATGCAACATTGCACTCAGGGTATAGCCGACCTAGGCCATAAAGGTGACATGTGCACGTACCATACTCAGAACATCTCTGCTGTCAGTCTGAATGCCAGCTTCTCCTGTTTGATTGCTGAAGGTCCTTTACTTTCAGACAAGTGCCTCATTGGGGAAAATTTTATTTGTGCTTTTGCTACTGCATATTTGTCTTGGGTTAATATCATCCAAGAAGGGCAAGTGCCACTGTGGAAGGCCGATTCCACACAAAGACAATCACGATCATCGTCTTTTCTGCCTGCACCATTTGCCAGGCATTTGTTCCTAAGATGTTCTGCAGTCATCTATCGGCCCTTAATATTTACCTAGAAAACCAGAGGTTAAAGAGAGGCGTGCTCGTTATGGAAGGTGCCTTGGGTCTGTTGGATGACCCTCTGAAGAAGGTGTAAACGGTAAGGCCTGAATCTTTGGCTGTGCCTCTGATCCTGGACATCCCTCTCAAGGCCAGTGAAAGCCCGAAGGTCTGTATGGTGTCTGGTCCTCCTCCTTCAATGGGCACTATTTTAGAAGCCGTTAGGGAGTGTTTCATAAGCATGTCCGCAGAGGCATTGCAGACGTCTGTTACGGAAGGTAGGGGAGAACCACAGCTCCCTCCTTCAGATGTACTTTGCAGTACCTCTCCAGTCTTAATAGAGGACCTGCTGACGTCTGTGCTGGAGCCTAGGCCTACATCCTACATCGGCCCAGCCTAGGGCAGATCCTCCACAGAAGAAGAAACAAAAACATCTTTCTCCTTCACAGGATCCTTCCCCAGATTGGCAAGCCTTTTCTCAGGGAATCCTGAATGCCTTTTTAGCACTCAGGCCCTCCTCTACTCAACCACCTATTCCTGTATCTCCTAGAACTCCTTTATTTAGAACTGCAACTGTGGAACAAGAGGTCTCTGAAGAAGAGGATTCATCTTCAGATGAGTCTTTGGCCTACTTCGCACAGATTGACTCCCCCCTGGGTTATGCTTCCTCTGAGGTTGACTCTAATGGTGGTGACTCACCTGAGGAAGATATTTCCTTTGCGACTTTTTCAAAGATCTAATCCAAACAACACACCCAACAGGCAGTTAAAGCCAGCTAGGTAAAAAAACAAGACAACAATTCACATCAAAAGAAAGCTGGAACACCACAGTGAAGTAAATGTCTATAAGATGCTGGAGTTAAAACCATGTAAGACTTTAATTCAAACACAGTTCACCTTGAAAAAGTAAAACATGAGGTAATATAATCAATGAGTGCTTTCAGCTTTTGCCATCTTCATATCGTAGAACAGACTATCGAAATCAGGGTTTTAAAAGTTCATCGTCATCATTATCCTATAAGAATCTGACCAGTCAAAAGATGTTTCCTTAAAGGAAACCATACATAAGGAATGTCATTCATTACTACTCCATTTTCACTCGCAGATTAAAAAAAGTGTTTGACCAAAGTCTTAGTGAAGTTAGTTGGCCAGTCCAATAGCTCTTCTAAATTGTTCATTCATAAAAGAATTTAACCAGTCAGATGATATGTTCATTCACTGAATCATCCATGAGACCTTCATTCATTACTACTCCATTGTCATTCGTGGATAAAAGAAAGGGTGTAACCAGTCAGAATCCTGAGGAGGTTAGTTGACCAATTAAATATGTCCTCTAGGGTGTTCATTCATAAAAAAGTTAGTCTAATTCTGATATCATTCGCAAGGCGAATTATGTAATCATATCTTTTTCTTTAGTTTCCGACCAAGTAATATGAGTTTCAGAGGAAACACTCCATTTAGACCTGGATTTCTGTCTGCTTGCAGGTTGGCAATACATCTACTTTCTGCTATCTCTGTTCAGTTACATATATTACCCCTCCTAGAGGTTCCAACTAAAAGTTCCAATACCATAAATTGAAAATGGTGACCCGGATATCTCTGAATGTTAACATTCCAAACTATAAAGTCCTTGAGGACAGTAAGTTTCTTTTCAGATGCCCTCCTGTAGACCCATCTGTAATTTCAGTCTCTGCAGATAAAGCTTATAGGCTGCTGCCTTCCACTACCCTAGTTCTCTCAGATAAGAACAGTAAAATTATGGAGAGGCATGGAAAAAAGGTTTACACCTCTTTCTCTGTGGCTTTTAGGGCCATTAACTATCAAGCACATGTCTAAAGTATGTACTGATCCTACGTTCTCAGGCTTCTGAGTTTCTTACAGATCTTCCAGACTCAGCAACCAAGCCCCGACTCTCTTCACTCCTGACAATTTCTTCCCAAGTTACCAGACATGCCATTAAATGCAGTTATGATGCTGCAGAGGTCTATACTGGATCAGCAGCATCTGGATCTGTCTTCAGGAGGTACTCCTGGCTAAGGTTGCAACCTCTGCTGGAGGATTTCTCCTGGACAACTCTGCCCTTTTTGGTGAAAATGTTGCTGCCATTCTCAAAACACTTCAAGAGAAAGGGAATGAACTTCAAGAACTGAAACATATTCTTTTCTCCCCATTTCCAAAATACCACAGAAATTACCCTTCCCTTGGTCTCAGTATGCTGATCCTCTGGAGTTTGTTCTTCCACGCCTGAAAAAGGAATTACATTAGTGGATTCAACAAATATCTCAGAATCCAGGACTCCCCCTGCAGCCACCAGACCCCATTTAGGAGCTGTTTACAGATGTGTCAGATCTGTGGTGGGAGCTGCTTTGGGGAACCTAAGGGTCCAAAGCCTGTGGACTCTGATAAGAAAACAGCACATCAACATCAAGAAGATGAGAGCTCTGATTTGGCACTTCAGACCTTCCATTCATCTCTTCTACCAGGCCCCTTGAAACTGTTCACAGATAACACCCATGGGTCTTTCGTATGTGAACAAACAGGAGGGGACAAAGTCTTACCTTCTCTGCAGGTTAGCTGTATAAGCTTGGGAGATTGCCTTACAAGCAAATGTAACTTTGACAGCAGTCTACATCCTCTCAGCTCAAAATGTTCTGTCAGGCATACTGAGCAGATGCATGGCACAAGCCCATGAATGGATGATCCACAAGGATGTGTTTCTGGACATTCTGCACTGGTGGGGTATGCCTCAAATAGATTCATAGGTTGGTACTTGGCAATCAGCCCTAGGGCCTATACAAGCCTAGCCATAACAATTCCCTGGCTATTTCTTCCCACAGTATTTACTTCCCTGTCTAGCAGGGTGACTGACGTGATCCCGGGGTGAATTGCCAATCTCCCATTCAATCATCAAGGTTCCTTTTGAAGAGGGCCAAAGAGGCACTCTGCTTGACGTGTATTGGCAGTCTATTCCAGAGTCTGGGGAGTCTCTGGGTCAGGCACCTATCCCTTCAGCATGTTTTGTTCATTGGTACATTGTGACGACAAGGTTTAGATCCCTGGAGCGTGCGTCTCTGAGAAATTGGGATTTCTTTAAGTGTAGCATGTCCAACAGCTCTGGGTTTGACATGGCCTTGTATGTTAAGCAGAGATCACCTCTGAGTAGACAGTATGCGACAGAGTATAGGTGGAGTTTTTAGACGGTCAGCATAGGACATCTGCTTTAGGCCTGTGATTCTTTTAGTGAGGTATTTCTGCGGCCTTTCCAGTTGTTGCAGATGTTTTGAGAGGTACATACCAAATGGGGCATTGTATTCCATAATGGGTGTAATGAGGGATGAGTACAATGGGACAATGACCTCCTTTTTTCTGGATGAAAAGCCCTTATTGATGAGGTGTGCCACATAGAAGGATTTCCTGGCTGTTGTGGCGATGTGGTTATTGAAGGTGAGACCACTGTCCACCTTTGTCCTTAAGTCTCATCACACTTTCTGTGTTTAGTGTACTGCCACCTATGTGGTAATTTACGGGATAACTGTACATTTCTTGGCATTGAGCTTGAGCCCATGGCTCTGGCACCAAGCATCTGATGTGATAGTGTTCAATCTCGCCGTTTGTTCTTACACATGGGTTCGGAGCCGATCCTCAGCTCCGTGTCGGCCGCTTGCAAGCTCTGCATCGAGAAGAAGCTCGAGACAACCTAATACCCACAATCCCCCTCTGCCTTTACCTCAGATCTAGTTTGCCGCTGCTGCGTTCGCATCACTGGGATCTAGCTCGAGCAACTTCAGATAAGAAATAACTTTATTATTGTTATTTTTGAGAAAAAATTATTCTAAAAGTACTTTTTGGTGACATAGTGTATGTGTGTGTGATAAGGTAGAAATACTCGGTACCGTTAAGTTTAATTAAACTTGTTAGAGTTTTTCGGGGCCTTCCACCCCTTACTTGAATTTGACAACCGGACTGACTTATATATCGGATTCGACCTTTTTTACTGGATTTGTCTCTCTACTGGACTTGACCTTTTTTCTCTTACCTGTTTCTTCTTTAAGATGTCTGAGAAAATTAAATCAGGTTTTAAACGTTGCCAGTGTGGCCAAAAAATGTCAGTTATTGACAACCATAGTTCCTGTGTCTACAGCCTTGGCCCTCTCCACTTACAAGAGGACTGTTCAATTTGTCACCCTTTTAGTGGGAGGGTCATGACAGATAGGCGCAGGAAACTCATGGACAGGGGGTTATTAAAACCTTCCTTTCAGGAGGCTCTGGATGCTTCAGACCAGGCATCCAAATCCTCGAAGGAATCGAAGACGTCGGAGCCCAAGTCATCGGCTCCGAGCTCTTCGAGTAAAGTTAGATCACCGGTTCCACAGACTTCGGGGCCGAGTGTTCAACTGTTGTCAGTTCGAGCCTCGAGTCTTGGAACCGGTGATGGAGCTCCTCCTCAACTCTATTGAGGTCGGCTCCGTCTTGGTTCCTTCGACCCGTTCTTCTTCTAAGCTCTCCGATATCGATGTGGATCGTGTGGTGCAGAAGTTATTGGAGCATTCGGCCCTATCCAAACTTATTTCGGTTTCCACCCAGTTGGTGTCGAAACTTGAAGGCCTCCCATTGTCTCCATCCATTCCTCCTCCGAGACCTGTCCAGTCTTTGGAGCCGGAAGAGGTTGATCTTCTGATTGTGGAGCCCTCGGGTCCAGAACCGTCCTTTTCTCGGTCTGTTCCTCTCACCTCGACTCCGTCGGATCCGGTACCGGAGTCTCGGAGCCGACGATCTGTCCTTGGTTCCGGGGCCGAGAGTCGAACCGGCGTTCGGTTCCGACTCTTCCCCTCGGGGCCTCGGCGCGGATCGATTCGGCTCCGTCCTCGGGGTCGATGCCTTCGGTGCCTGTCTCGGGGATTCTTCCCATTTCTTCGGAACTGGGAGATTCTTCGACTCGGGACCCGGGGGCCTCCGATCTCATGAGGAAGGTGTTGTCTACCCAGACAACCACATCAGTAGAAGCAACCTCTCCTCCCCATAAAGGGCCGTTATCTTCCTCTGCACCCACGGCTACATCCAAGCGTCGAGCACCGTTGTCTCAGCCACCCCTGGAGGGTGCCCCCTCTTCCTCAGAGGCTTCTTCGGATGCTCCCCACGAAGAAGTCCCTAGGAAAAGATTGTGTAAGAGGAGACACTTAGATTCTCCACAAGAATCTTTGACATCCGATACTGACTTGGATGAGTCAGAAGGGTCCCCTAAGTCACCTTCAGAAGATGTCTCTTTTTCTGACATATTGGAGATCCTGAAACAGAGAGGTGACTGGCAGTCCCTTCCCCCTTCTGAGGATGAGTCAGTCTTTCTGAAGGCATTTGGTGCTCGCCCTTCCTCCTCCTGGGTCACTCCGCCCTTCGATGAATTAATGGAACTTATTGCTCGAAGGGCGTGGAGGCTCCTGACACAGTGGAACCAGTCCCTAGGAAGCCTAATAAGTATATCACTGCACCCCAGGACAAGACTTACTTGACAAAAGGAGTTCCAGTGGACGCTATGGTGGTGGCAGCGGCCACGAAAAAGGAGATGTCGGAATCTTCCTCATCTGTCTATCCCCCTAATAAAGATTCTAGGACTATGGACAGGTATGGGAAGCACATTTTTAGTTCAGCGGCTTTTTCCATGCGATCCCTGAACTATTTGACCCACTTTACACGACTACAGAGGGATCTAGTCAAAGAGTTGGGAGATACCCTCCAGGGTACTACAGATGCTGCTGTCTCAGAGAAAGTGACAGCGCAACTTAATACCCTTACATCCATTGTGAACTCGTCCATGAGGCTGATCTCTTACGCAGCCGAAGGTTCGAGTAGGGCAGCAGCTTCAGCGATTGCTCTTCGCAGACAATCCTGGATGCGCTTATGTTCATTTGCGGAAGCCTTCAAGTCTTCCTTTACTAACGCCCTGTTTGACGGTGCCACTCTTTTTGGCCCCAAAGTAAAGGAGACCCTTACCCGGTGTGAGCAGGAGGGAAAGACTCTGTCTGCTGTCGGAGTCCGTTTTTCCACCCCAACCAGACCGTACCCCAAAGGGCAACGTGGTGGAAAAATGTGGTTTCGAAAACCCCAAGGATCTTTCCCAGGCACACAGGGTGATGCCCCTTCTAGAGGCAGAGGAGGGGGCAGAGGTGGAAGACGCCGCCCTGGCGGCAGAGGGGGTCCGCAGAATCAAGGTGACAGGGATACACTCCTGGTAAACCTTTCCAGCACTCCTGAGAGGAGGCCCGACTGTCCTGCTCTGGAGGCAGTCAGGTCGCTTAGCTTTATACCCTCAGGCCTGGCAAAACATAACTACAGACAAGTGGGTAAAAAGCGTGGTTACCAGAGGTTACAATATACCATTTCTATCCTATCCCATTCCAAAGAAAAGACTCCCAGATGTACCGCCCCATCTGAGAGAGCCAGCAGCTATAGAAATTTCAAAGCTGCTAGAAAAAGAGTCATCCAACCAGTCCCAGCGGACCAAAGAGGATTCGGAACTTACTCAAGGTTCTTTTAGTTCCAAAGAAAACAGGGGACTGGAGGCCCATTCTGGACCTAAGCGACCTCAATACCTTCGTCAAGAAAGAAAAGTTCCGAATGGTCACGCTTCAATCGATCCTTCCATTCTTACAGAAGGATGACTGGATGTGCTCAATAGATCTGAAGGATGCATACTACCACATCAAAATGGCCAGGGCATCCAGAGATCATTTGCGCTTCCGGCTGGGTGCCAGTCACTTTCAGTTTCGAGCCCTGCCCTTTGGTCTGACCTCAGCCTCCAGGGTCTTCACCAAATGCATGGTAGTGGTAGCGTCTCACTTGAGACGCCTAGGATTCCAGGTGTTTCCGTATCTGGACGACTGGCTCCTTTCTGCCACCACCCAGCGTCAACTAGTACAGGCCAGAGACTACACCCTTCAACTGTGTATTCACCTAGGAATTTCCGTAAACTTCGGAAAATCCTTACTACAGCCATCACAACGTATCTTATTCATAGGAGCGGAATTAGATACACATCAGTTAATTCTGAGACTTCCTCCAGAAAGGATACTTTCACTTCAGACTCACATACGTCTTCTTCTCTTGTCCAGGAAATCCCCAGCAAAACTGGTACTGAAGGTTTTGGGACTCATGTCAGCTTCTCTTATTGCAATACCCTTGGGAAGACTGCACATGAGAGTCCTACAATGGCTACTGTTTGCACAATGGTCGTTCCAACAACTACCTCTAACACACGAGATTCTTATAACGAACACATGCAAAACACACCTAAACTGGTGGCTTCAGACTTGCAACCTTTCCAAGGGGAGACCATTTGTGCTACAGTTACGGTGACCACGGACGCTTCCCTGATAGGGTGGGGGGGCATCTTTCAGGGACAGACAGTCCAAGGCGAATGGACCAATTTAGAGTACAATCTGCACATCAATGTTCTAGAGTTGAGGGCAGTGTTTCTAGCGTTGCAACACTTTGCTCCCCTTCTTCCTCTGGGAACTATTGCAGTTCAGACGGACAACATGTCGGTAGTCTGGTACATAAACAAGCAAGGGGGAACCAAGTCCTATCAGCTATGCAGAGAGGCCATGAGAATCTGGCAATGGGCGGAGTCCACGGGTCGCTTTCTGATAGCAACGCACATCCCGGGGTCATCCAACGTCATAGCCGACAGGCTGAGCAGAGCAATACTGTTACCGCACGAGTGGTCCCTAAAACAGTCAGTTGCGAAAAGATTTTTCGCGTGGGGCCAGCCTTCCTGCGATCTGTTTGCGTCTCCAATGAACGCCAAATGCAGGAGCTACTTTGCCCTATTACCCCTCCAGGGAAGTCCCCAGGGACGCACTGATTCACGATTGGCCCCGGGTCTCCTGTACGCATTTCCTCCCTTCCCCCTGATCTCAAAGTTTCTCCAGAAAGCCAACAACCTACACAGGACAATAATCCTCATTGGCCCATTCTGGTCTCGTCAAATTTGGTTCCCCTTCCTCATGACACACTGCATTCGGGGACCCTGGATCCTGGACCCAGAGCCAGATCTATTGACTCACTCGTCAGGGGCTCCCCACCCCTCGCTCTTGTCCCTCCATCTAGCAGCTTGGCTGCTCCAATTCCCAACTTAGCCAGGTCTGATCTTTCGCCTGCAGTTCAGAATATATTAGTGGCTTCTCATAAAGCTTCCACTACTAAAACATATACTAGTAAATGGAAGCGCTTTGTATTCTGGGCGAATACACAGCAAGTGGACCCTGTTATAGCTCCTTTGAATAAAATATTAGAGTTTTTAACAGACTTGTTCCATCAGGGTGCTTCTCCTGCCACATTAAGAGTTCAATTGGCTGCCATTTCTAATTTCCATGTGGAAGAATGTGGGGCTCCTGTTATGGCCCACAGACTTTGTAAAGCCTTTTTAAAAGGGGTTTTTCATATTAGACCACCAATTAGATCTCCTATGTCCCCTTGGAGTCTAAACTTATTATTATCTAAGTTGATGCTGCCCCCCTTTGAACCAGCCTCCTCTTGCCCATTGAAATTTTTGTCGTGGAAGACTCTCTTTTTGGTAGCCATTACATCCGCTAGGCGAGTATCTGAACTTCAAGCTCTCTCCATTAAACACCCTTATTTGATCTTTCACTCTGACAGAGTTTCTCTTCGCACTAATTCATCCTTCCTTCCTAAAGTTTGTTCTATTAACAATATTAATCAGTCCATTGAATTACCCACTTTCTTCAAGAATCACTCCAGTAAAATGGAGTATATGTTGCACAAATTAGATGTCCACAGACAACTAAGGTTTTACTTGGATAGAACAAAAGATCACAGGAAATCTGATCAACTTTTTGTAGCCTTTGCTGATAACAGAAAAGGAGTAGCGGTTACTAAAAGAACTCTTTCTAAGTGGTTAACTGATTGTATCATCTATGTCTATGATTCTTCAGATCAAACTCTTTTGCACAAACCCAAAGGACATTCCTCAAGGTCAGTGTCTACATCCCTGGCTCATGCAGCTCGCCTACCACTAGACGCTATTTGTGCGGCTGCTACTTGGTCTAAACCACATACATTCATTTCTCATTATAAGGTAGACAAGGTTTCTGGGGACAGGGCAACCTTTGGTTCCACTGTGCTCAAGAACGTCCTTCCGTGAGTTCCTCAGGAACAAGGAGCTAGGGACGCTACCCATGTGTAAGAACAAACGGCGAGATTGAACACTATCACATATAGAAGTTATGTCCTTACCATAACGTTCCATGTGGAGTGTTCATCTCGCCTTTGTTCTTACATTCCCACCCTCCCACCCTTAGGAAGAATGTTCAGTTTGGTGCCTGGTCTGGGGCATTCTGCTTCTGCATTGCAGTTGTTGTATATATAGTTAACATGTATATATATATATATATATATATATATATATATATATATATATATTTATATATATATAGACTCTTAGTTTCTGTGCATATGTGATATTGGCATGAGTGTTCTCTCTCTGACTGCTGGTTTGCTTGCAAACTAGATCTGAGGTAAAGGCAGAGGGGGATTGTGGGTATTAGGTTGTCTCGAGCTTCTTCTCGATGCAGAGCTTGCAAGCGGCCGACACGGAGCCGAGGATCGGCTCCGAACCCATGTGTAAGAACAAAGGCGAGATGAACACTCCACATGGAACGTTATGGTAAGGACATAACTTCTATTTTCTGTAAGGCCCTGTTGTAGAATATCCACATCATTTGGGGATTCAATAATGGCTCCCAGTTTGCAGTCATCTACGAACTTTGTTAGCCAGAGTCCCTTAGTGTTGGCCTGTACTTCAGAGAAGTAGATGCCAAAAAAGAGTGGTCCCAGGACTGAACCCTGAGGTGCTCCACTTGTCTGGATCTTTTTGCCTCCCTTCTGAACAGACAACTTCCAAAATTGTGTGCCAGAGCTCCACACCCTTGGGTATGGAAGGTGGAAGCCCTTTTTTTCTCATGAAAGGAGATGTTTCTGTATGCATCCCTCCTTCCCACCTATGCAGAAAGTCTTGCTGAAGATTCATCAAGACACCCAAAAAAGTCTTGCTGGTGACCCCCTTTTGGCCAAGACAGCAATGGATCCATCTTTTTCTGCAGTTAACCAAGGGCAGTCATCACAAGTTACCTCACAGGGTGGATCTCTCATTCACCCACATCTAACAACGCTGAATTTGACACTGTAGGTGATAGACTTCTGATTCCTTCAGATGTCTTTTTTCTGATGACATGCATCTACTCCTGCAGGAGGCCAGGAAACCCAATGCCAGGAGATCCTATTTGCCCAAATGGAATGAGGTTCTCCATCTGGTGTCTTAACAAGTGACTAGATCGATTTTCAGGGTCTATTCCCCTAATCCTGTCTTACTTGTGTGAACTGCTCAAGGCTGTATTGGCTTATTCTTCAGTTAAATCCCATTTATCAGACATTTCTGCTTGTCTGTCTTTATTTTACCCCTTAGCTTCTAGGCTAGAAATTGAGCTTTTCTTAAAAGGTGTCCTGCACATCAGACCTCCCAGGAAACCTGTACCATCTCCTTGGGATTTGAATTTTGTTCTGGAAAAACTGACTCAGACACCCTTTGAAACTGCAGCTTCTGCTTCCTTAAAACTATGCACATGGAAAACTGTTTTATTGGTGACCATCACCTCTGCTAGGAGAGTTTCTGAGCTTCAAGCCTTAATGGTTTCACAGCCCTTTTTAATTTTCCACAGGGATAGGGTTTCTCTTCATACCAGTCCCTCTTTCATGCCTAAAGTGGTTAATGACTTGTCTCTTAATCCATTCACTTAACTGCCTTTTTCTCTAGCCCTCAAAACTTTAGTGAGAGGGTACTCCACACTTTGTATGTGCATAGACAACTCAGATTTTACCTGGATAAGACCAAATCCATTAATAAATCTGAGCAATTGTTTTTCTTTTCACTCCAGGGTACTGGGTAAACCTGTCTCTAAATAGACAATTTCCTCTTGGATATCAAAAGCCATTTCTTTCTGCTACTTGCCTCAAGGGAAAACTTTCTTCCTGAGTTAAGGCCCATTCCACCAGGGCTGTAGCTTCCTCTGGGGCCTCTTTCATGGGTCTGGACACTGCCTCTATCCTGGAAGCAGCTACTTAGTCCTCTGTCCACACCTTCACTAAACACTGCAAGTTGGACTCTGTCTTCAGATCCAGGGCAGGTTTTCTCAGGGCAATTCTGCTTGGATTTATGGAGACTTCCTGTTCTCCAACCTCCCTTCCCACTCCTGAGCTTTGGTATTTTCCCTCATTTTACGAATACTGCAACATGGGATAGAAGGACATAGAATAGTTGTGTAAAATCTTACCATAACCATAGATGTCCTTCTCTTCTATGTTGCAATATTCCATCCCACCTACTTTCCCCCTTGGTTCATGTGCTTCTTTGGATGATAAATGCCTTTCATCTTATCTGGGCATTCAGTTCTGAGGATGATATGTGCAGATGTCACCTTTATGGCCTATTTTGGCTATAACCTGTGTGTAATGTCGCACATACATAGCAGTATCTTAAGTGTTTGGTATACTGGCCGGACATTTGGGTTGCCTAGGCGGGGAATCCCTCGTTATGAATACTATAACATGGAAGAGAAGGACATCTATGGTTATGGTAAGGTTTCACACAACTATTCTTTACTCAGTATGCAGCCATCTTGGAAGTCCCGGTCTACAAATGAAATTAATGTGGTTTTTAGTGTAGGGTTAAAACTCTCACAAGACTATTGGTTTGTGCGGAGGCACTAGTCTTTAAATTCTTTACCTCACAGTGCTTCTACAAATAGACCAGCATGTCTGACATAAAACATATACACTTTCCAAAAAAGAGTTTACCCCTCCATGTAGGGACAGTTGTCCAAAATGTATGGCTTCACACACTTGTGTTATCTATTTTACAATTAGGGTAATTGTTCTTAATTGCACATTAGAGCACGTGTTCCATTTAAACAAATTGCTATCTGTCTCTTTCTTATCACTCCCCCCTCCATATGTGAAAAGCAACTTGTATACTTTTAGTAAACTTTAACTTTTAGCCTTTCATCCTGGCTAATCTTAAACCAAATTGTGCACTGTATTTTTAATGCATGAAAGTACATAGAATACTGGGGAAGCAACTATTTGTATAACTATTCATTGAGCACACTTACAAGTTTCATTTATCTTCACTGAGCTGCTCTTAGTTTCTCCCTAAAAGTTAAAATATGATATTTTGTATATTTCTTTCACAATATACTGTTTTTCCCTTTCTTGATGAATTACTTGCATCTGCAGACTCATTGTCTATAATAGTATTTGCTAATTAAAGAAAAACAGCTCATAACTTTGCAAATTCCAGAAAGAACCTTTGCAGATTTCACTTGGAACACACTGCTCAGGCTTCCTGGGATTAATTGCTTGCAATTTGCTCCTTGTCTTTGGCTATAAATATGTGGTAATGGCAAAATAAACAATTTATAACTTTGCAAATGTACAAAAAAGCTACCATTTTTCCTGATTTTCATAATTTTCTTGTTTTTTCAAGAGCATTTACTTAATATCTTATCTTCAGCTTAACTAAAGACTTTAGGCATTCACATCTATAAAAACAGGGGAAGTTATTATCTTTTAATTCTCCATATTGTCATAAGGTTTACCATCTTTTTCTCACAGATACAAGCTACAGGGTTTGATTCTAACCTCTGGTTATTGACTAGGCTTGTAATCGTCTGCAGAGTGATAGCCTAATATCTACTTATGAACCTATAATATAATCAATACACTTTTGCACCCACCCAACATACACAGCAGCTGATGATCACAGTATTGCATTAACTTTAACTTGCTACTTTCCTATCCTATCTTATTACAATGTATACATTAAGATTAAAACAATTGCACTTTCCTTTTGTATCACTAGCATGTATAACTGTCACTTTTAAAACTCCTCTCATCACACATTTAAAATATATTTAATAACTGCATACCATGCAGACCTGCTTTACAATATAACATGCAGTTTACATCATGAAATTCTTATAGAAATAGCAATTACTTTTTTAATCCCATCAATTTTCTCCTTAACATTAATGATATAAAGAAAGGTTTATAATTTAGAATCCTTCACCAGTTTAACACAGTCAACATACCTGCAGTCTTTGTCATGCTGCTACTTGCAAAACCATGGTGTGTCAAAACGACATCGATGGGATTGATGTTTTACACTTCTGTCATTTATTAACTAATTTCACATTATTGCTGCTCTTCCTCCTGATCATCTTTGTCCCAGGCAGGTATGTGCCTAGTCTTAAGCAGCATCCTACCATCAGCCAGAATGATAACTCAATGCAAACAGAAAATGATTGACTTTAACAATTGGCTTAGTTTCTGGTGTCATTCCATGGGGATCCCAGTACCTGACAGCCTGGGAGGACATGATTGACAGACCACGATGCTTTGCCAGAGATTGCCTTCATCTGTCTCCCCTGGGCTTTAGGCTTCTGGCAAAGGCTCTTCTCCCCCATAGTGCCATTTTCAGGCAAAGTCATGAGCACAAAATTACCAACATGAAAAATTCTTATAAACGAAATTAAAGGTCATGCTGCTAAATGCTAGGAGTTTTAGCATGAAACTGCACTCATTGCATGCATGCCTTTCCCTGGAGGATGCTGACATTTGTGCAGTCAGTGAAACCTGGTTCAAAGCTGAAGAATAGCCCAGCCTTACCAGGTTACTCATCCTACCATATTTTCAGACCCCGAATGGAGGGCTACAAAGCCAAAGGAGATGGAGTTTCAATATTTATCAAAGACACACACACACCTCCAGGCTGGTTAAATGGTATGACACACAGGAGACCCTCCAAGTGGAGTTAACTTTTGACAAAACACCTATTCAAATCATAGCTAGCTTCAGACCCCTAGCCATGACTGAGGACACCCACTCCACCTATCTGGACATACTTGAATCCATCAAGATTCAACCTTCTGCCCTCATCCTGGGTGACTTTAACTACCTAACCATAGAGTAGAAGACCTATTCTAGCCCAAACATGAATGCCCAGAGATTCCTTGACTTCGTCAGTGCCAATGCATTGGATCAGCTGGTTGACGCACTGAGAGGTGAAAATATCCTGGACCTGGTCCTAACCAACATGAGTAGCCACTGTAGCACTCCTACAGTGTCATCCTCCTTGGTAAGTTCCAACCATAAAGTGATCACTTTTGGAGTCACCATCTCCCCTGACCCCCCCCCCCCCACACACACACACACACACTGTCAGGGTCAAATGAAAATACTTTTCCAAAGCTGACTACATTCTCCTCAGAGCAGGTATAAGCAGCTTCAGAGCCACCATCCCTTCAGTTGGAACTGGCATTAATGTCCAAGCCTACACCAAAAAACTATATGAGCACCTACATAGCTGTATGGACTCAGTCATACCTACCAGGACCAAGTCATCTTCCTCAAGGTGGACTCAGCAATACCTGACAGGACCAAGTCATCTTCCTCAAGGAAGAGTAAACCTGTCTGGTGGACAGCAGCAATAAATAAACTCTATAATAGAAGGACAAAAATTGCAGTCCAGAGCCAAGAAGGAGCAGGTGCCAAGTTGGAAGCAATCTCTTCTTTGTCTGAACAAGCAAGTAAGGTCACAGGTGAAATCTTCTAAGGCTAACTTCGAGTCCAAATTGGCCACATCCACCATGGACACTCACAAAGCCTTCTTCACACACATCCCCAATCTCAAAGCAGCACCCAAGTCTGCTCTGAACCAGTAGTCAATAACACCATATACACAGGTGCCGTAGATATAGCCAACCTGCTGGCAGAAAGGTTCAGTGAAAACTTCACCCCCCCCGTCCCCCTATCAGTGAACCAGAACATCCCCAGCACCTGCCCCCTTCTCCTCATCATCAGGGAGCAGATCCTTAATGCCCTCTCAGAGGCAAAAAATACAGTCTGCATGGTACCCAATAACATCCCTGGCTGTATTCTATATGAACTCAGGCATGAGCTCTCAGCTCCATTAGACACCTTATTCAACCAAAGCCTGAGCACCGGCTTCATCCCAGATGAATGGAGAACAGCCACTGTCATCCCCCTACACAAAGGTGGCACATCCACTGACCCAGGCAATTATAGGCCCATCAGCCTAACTAGCCTAATCTGCAAGGCCATGGAATGCATTATCATGGACCTTATAAACAAGGGCATTGGCAACCTCCATACGCTTCCATACGCTTGACCCCACACAGTTTGGTTTTACCAAAGGGAGATCATGCCTATTAAGCTTGGTCGACGTCTTTGAAACAATCACCAAAGCCATGGGCGAGGGGAAGACTGTGCACGCCGCCTACCTTGACCTAGCCAAAGCCTTTGACACTATTCCCCACTCAGGCATAATAGATAAACTCTGCCAGCTAGGCATCAACCCGTATGTTACCAGATGGGTAGCTAACTGGCTCACTAATAGAAACCACTCAGTCAGAGTAGGGGAAGCCACCTCTAGTAGTAGACCCGTAACGAGTGTTGTACCCCAAGGATCGGTCTTGGGGCCTCTACTGTTTGGGATATACTTTTCTAAGGTGCAATCCAAAACCAGTGGTCTGTGGTTGACCACGTTTGCAGATAACTGCAAGCTGGGCGCTGATGTTCTTCATCTCACATTGCTGCAGTCCTTACATATGGGGTAGTCCGCTGTCCTCGGTCGGCCCGAATACCAAAGTATTAGGCTGATGTCGGTCATGGGCGCTCAGATCTGACATCAGGGCGTCAGGGTATAAAAGCGCATGACCGACGTCATATCCTCAGTCTTTTTTGCCGCATGGTCCGATGCAGAAGCAGCGTTGCAAGTGCCGTTCGGCGTTCTGAAATTTTCGCATTCTGAGTTTCAGACCGAAACCAAGTTGGGCTAAGTACCCCGTTGGGGAATATTTTTGTTTTTTCTTGCCTCAGTTAATTCCGGATGTCAGAAAAAGTGAATAATTGTATTTCTTGTGGGAAACAGATACCGCATAGGGATTATCACTCTCTTTGCATTCCTTGTTTGGGGCCGGACCACGACGTAGTCGGGTGTCGGTTTTGTGCTAGGTTTAATAAGCGCACTATAAAAAGAAGGTTAGATTGTGCTAGGTTAGTCTTTGGTAAGCGGTGTAATTATAATATGCCGTCGGATCCTCCGGCCGCTTCCAAGAGCGCAAAGACAAATCCTTGAAACCTAGACAGGTTGATTCGTCCGTTTCGGACGCCGGTCCTGCAGAAGCTACAGTGGAGCAGGTGGATCCGGCTGAAGTTTCTGTTGAGTCTCAGGGGGAAACTTTGATTTTGCAGGATGTGGCCTCACAGGAGTCAGGTCAAGCTGAAGGGGCCTCTCAGGTTACTGTTCTCCCTTCTATGCCTAAGGTGGTTAGGCCTTCTGCTACTATTTCTAAGGCTTCTTCTAAGGGCAGGTCTGTTTTGCCTTCCTCTGGTGTCCCTCCAGGTACTTCAGGGTCTGTGCCTAAAAAGCACATGCTTAAAATGGCAGAAGATTTGATTACTTTAATTAGAGGTTCTATGCCCCCTCCTGATAAGAGGCCCAGGGTGGAGCCAGAGTTGGAAAGTTTGGATCAGGCCTCAGGCGACTCAGTCTCTCCTGCTGAAGATATTCAAGATTTTCCCCTTATTCGGATTCTGATGCAGAGGATTCCACTCCTTCTGCTTCTCCTCCAGAGGATTTTTCGTTTTCAGAAACTCTGCATTCCATGAGGGAGCATTTTAAGTGGGAAGGTCAGGATTTCTCTGATTCACGAAAGAGGCTTAGGGAATTCTTGTTTTTACCACAGCATAGACCCTTGGCTATACCTCCTGTTTTGGATGTTGTTCAAGATGTTTTCTCGAGGCTTCCTTAATCCAGATTCTTTGCCTCCTGCGCCAGTTAAACCGGACAGGTATTACAGGGTGCCTGAGGCTCATAAATATCTGTATAAGAGTCCTAGGGCGGACCCAGAAACTATTAGTCAGGGGCCTAAGGGTGTTAGAGCTTCTGTTGTAAAGAATCCGGTTCCTCTAGATAAGGAAGCTAGAGCTTTGGATAGATGGGGTAAGAAGGTGTATACCTCTTCTACTTTAGCAATGAGGGCTTTAAATTGCCAGTTTCATATGTTGAAGTATCAGAATTTCCTCCTTTCTCAGCTAAAGAATTGCAGGATTTAGTACATGTCTCTGAACAGGTGGGTAAGCATTCTTTGCAGTGTGGTTTTGATGCTGTACAGGCCTCTTCTAGGGTGGCTGCCACTGGATCAGTTCTTCGTAGGCACGCCTGGCTTAAGGATCAGAATTTGTCCGAGCATGTTAAAACTAGAATTCTGGATGCCCCTTTACAGTCTGAAGTTTTGTTTGGTCCCCCTGTGGAGTCGGTTTTGAAGAAAATGGAAGACAAGGCTAAGTCTATGCAGACTGTTAAAGATTTTTTGCAGGTGCAACCTCCAAAGTTTAGTAGAAATTGGCCTACTAAGGGGTGGACCTACCCTTCTTCTGATTCTCAGTCTAGGGGTAGATCTAGACGTGGCAGGGGCAGAGCTCACAGTACATTCAGGCCTAGAACTTGGAGTTCACCTGCACAATCTGCAGGTGAGGGCAGAGGCCAGTCCTTTCGTAAACAGGCCCAATGACCTGCATTTTCAGCTGCCAGATTCTTCTTCCCTGGCAGCTCCTTTGGGAGGAAAATTAGCACTCTTCAAGCAAAACTGGCTTTTAGTCACCCAGGACAAATGGGTATTGGACATTATAAACCGAGGCTACAAGTTCTATTTCCATACATTGCCTACTTTCAAAGGCATGCCAGACGTTCCTCCTCGGCAAAGGATAGAGGCTCACAAGCAGATTTCTTTACTTCTTCAAATAGGAGCTATACAGCCAGTTCCTTTGTCAGAAGTGGGACTAGGATTTTATTCTCGCCTGTTTCTAGTACCAAAGAAAGGGAACACATGGAGACCAATTTTGGATTTATCTATCCTCAACACTTATCTGGACATTCCAAAGTTCAAAATGCTGATGTTACAACAGCTTTTACCTCTGTTGGGAAAAGATCACTGGATGGTAACTCTGGATCTCAAAGAGGCTTATCTTCATGTTCCTATCAGGCCCAGTTGCAGGAGGTACCTGCGTTGGCTGGAAATTTACATCATCAGTTCTCTGCATTGCCCTTTGGCTTATCTACTGCGCCCAGAGTGTTCACAAAGGTTCTGGCTCCAGTGATAGCCTTTTTCAGGTTAAAAGGAATACAGATTTATCCTTATTTGGACGATTGCCTGATTATTGCACAACACAAAGACGAACTTCTGCATCATCTACAGTATGTGATGGTAGTGTTAAAATGCCTAGGGTATTCTGTGAACGAAACAAAGTCCAGTCTAGTACCCTCTCAGGACATGTGCTTTCTGGGTATGAGACTGAATACAGCTTCCCAGATGGCCTTTTTGACCCCGGACAAACAAAGAAGCCTTTCTCTTTATTTCCATCAAATGTCTCTACAGTCCAGGCTGACTGCAAGGACAGTCCTTCAAGCCTTGGGGTTCATGGCATCTTGTATTCTGGTGCTTCCCAATGCCAAACTGCATATGAGGAAGCTTCAATGGTATCTCAAAAATGTATGGACACAACACTGCCAAGATCTAGACACTGTCATTCAGATAATACCTTGCATTCAGAAAGAATTTTTGTGGTGGGCTCAGGAATGTCACCTAAACAAGGGACTCTCTGTGACCCGACCAGAGGCGAGTCAGATTCTAACGACAGATGCCTCGGACAAGGCTTGGGGAGCACACCTCAATGGAAAACGGGTGCAAGACATGTGGCCTGTCAGACTTCAACATTTGCATATCAACTTGAAGGAGATGTTAGCAGTCCAATTTGCATTGATGGCTTTCAAGAATTTACTTCACCCAGGACAGGTGTTGATTCAAACAGACAACACTACTGTCATGTGGTACATCAACAAGCAAGGGGGAACCCATTTGTACCCTCTTTGCAGGCAAGCGATGATTTTGTGGGAGACTGCTCTCAGTTTACACCTCAATCTTCAGGCAAGGTTTCTACCAGGAGCACAGAACTCCTTAGCGGATGTGTTGAGCAGACAAATTGTGGATCCTCACGAGTGGAAACTGGATCCTCATGTGTTTCAAAAGTTGACAATGTTATGGGGGACTCCAGACATAGATCTGTTCGCTTCTCCACTAAATTACCAGTTGCCAAAGTTTTGCACAAAAATGTTTCATCCCACAGCTTGGAAGGTGGATGCTCTATCATTCAGTTGGAGCAATCTTCATGTCTATGCCTTTCCACCTCTGCCTCTCATTCCCAAGGTACTCCTGAAGGCCAGAATAGACAAGCCATCCATGATTCTGATAGCGCGGATTGGCCTCGACAGCACTGGTACCCACTACTGAGGAGTTTGGTACGGAGCCTCCATGGCCTCTGCCTTTGATTCCGCATCTTTGTCTCAGGAGGGCAATCACTTCCTCAATGTCAAGATTCAGTCTCTGCATCTCACAGCCTGGCATATTCTGTTTTAGACCCTGGAGGGTCTCAGCTTCCACAACAAGTTTTGAATGTTATTTTGGAGGCCAGAAGGCCTAGTACAAGGAAAGTTTACGCTGATAAATGGAGGAGATTTTTTCTTTGGAGCAAAGCGAAGGACTTTGATGTTTCCAAGCCTGATTTAAGTATTTCTCTTCAATATCTTACTGAGTTATTGGACAAGGGTTTGTCTTTCTCCTCGATAAAGGTTCATGCTGCAGCCATTTCTGCTCACTATGACTGTGACCCTCCTTTATTTTCCCATCCTTTGTTTAAGCAATTTCTTAGAGGGGCAAAGAACATAAGACCCCCACGTAGAGCTCCTACTCCTGCTTGGGATCTCAATTTTGTGTTGGAAAAGCTTACTCTACAACCTTTTGAGCCTGCAGCTACTGCCAAGTTAAAGTATTTATCATGGAAGACTGCTTTTTTGTTGGCCATTACCTCTGCAAGAAGGGTTTCTGAATTACAGGCCCTTATGGCAGTGGAACCTTTCCTGATTTTTCATAAGGATAGGGTATCTTTGCGTACTAATCCTTCCTTTATGCCTAAAGTGGTTTCTAGTGTGGCCTTGAACCAAACTATTCATTTGCCTACTTTTTATGCAAACCCTCAAAATAAAGGGGAGAAGATTTTGCATACTTTGGATATTCACAGGCAGTTACGTTATTATTTGAGCAGAACCAAGGGGTTCAGGCAGTCTCAGCAGTTGTTTGCTTCTTTTGCTTTGGGTTCTCAGGGAAAACCTGTTTCAAAACAAACTATTTCTAAATGGATTGGATTGGGTTTTGTATTTCTTTCTGTTATTCCCATCATGGTAAGGAGATTCCGGCTGGAATCAGACCTCATTCCACTAGAGCTACTGCCACTTCTACTGCCTTTCTAAGGGGGGTAGCTACAAAAGATATTTTGGAAGCAGCCACTTGGAGTTCAGTACATACTTTTTCCAAGCATTACCACCTTCCTCTTTATTCTAAGTCTAGGGCTGGATTTGCCACTGCAATATTACAGGGCATTTTAGCAGCCCCTAATGCTTTATGATTTTGCCATCCTCCCTTTACCTCTGCTTTGGGATTCTACCCATATGTAAGGACTGCAGCAATGTGAGATGAAGAACATAGTACAGTTTTGTACCTACCATAAATGTAGATGTTCGAAGATCCACATTGCTGCAGTCCAATTTTCCCTCCCTCCTTCCCCTCTGTACTTTGGCATGGTTATATGGTTTGGGTGATGGTTGTTGTTGGGCATGTTTTTGGGAGGTATCCTGTTTTTGGGCTGTGGCCTTTCTTTTTAGGGCCTTCTGACATCTGGGGCAAGAAAAGACTGAGGATATGACGTCGGTCATGCGCTTTTATACCCTGACGCTCTGATGTCAGATCTGAGCGCCCATGACCGACGTCAGCCTAATACTTTGGTATTCGGGCCGACCGAGGACAGCGGACTACCCCATATGTAAGGACTGCAGCAATGTGGATCTTCGAACATCTACATTTATGGTAGGTACAAAACTGTACTTTTTAAATTCCCCTAGTGATGTGATCATCCTCCAAGAAGGCCTTACCTAAACTAGTGACTGGTGCCTGAAGCATGGCCTCAAACTGAAAGCCAAGAAATGCATCATTATCCCCTTTGGGGAAAATGTCATCCCCACTAATTTTCACATTAATAATGTACTAAACATGAAATCAGTCGTGAGGGACTTGGGCACCCAGGTTGATAGCAACCTGAATTTTGACCACCACATTGTATGGAAGGCTTTCTACATGGCCCACCCCATAAATAAGGGTATTTCATCCAGGAACAAGGAGGTCATAACATTGCTGTACTCCTCCCTTATCAGACCCATTATCAAGTACAATGCCCCCTTCAGCATGTACCTTGACAAACACATGCAGCAGTTGGAGAGACCACAGAGGTTCCTGACCAGAAAAATCCTGGGTCTCAAACACCTATACTCTACAGATAGGCTAAAGGCCCTGTACCTCTACTCAGTCTCATACAGACTGCTCAGAGGTGACCTGTATCTGGTATACAAGGCCATTTCAGACCCAGCCTTGATGGAGACAAACTCCACTTAGGCAACCCACATGCATGACCTTATACTGGTCTTATAACATTAATAGAACTTGTTGGTGGGATAGATTTGTGTCCCAAAGACTATTCCATCTCCATGTCAAGCAGAGTATATTCTGAAGGCATTTGGATATAGCAACTTGAATCTCATACCTGCTTCTTAAAATTATACATTCATTGATTCTTGGAATAAACTTGCTCCTGCTCTGCTTTGTGTACAGTGAGTAATAATTTTCCACAATGACTCTGGTGCCCCCAGTTTTTAATATTTTCTTTTCTGCCACAGTTATTTTTTCTAGAACAAGCTGCTGTAATTGCATCTCTTCTAATATAGGTTTTGGCTGCTTTCTCATTGCAAGACTTGAAGAGTACAGATGATGTGCCGTATCAATTAAAAAATCCTGCTTTGGATCACTAATCCAGTTGCTTGTTTGTACATTCATAAAATTAATGCAATCTGTTCCTTCTGTTGTCTGTGGTATAGCAGAAAGTCATGGATTTTCTTTGAATGTTCTGTCTTCCAAAGATTATTGCTTTTTAAGTTTCTTCTTAAGTCTTATGAACAGCTAGTCCTTTATTCATTTCAGCCTCTGATTCCTGTAGTATTATCAACTCGTCTGAGTAACTAAAGTTTCTTATATTGTTTCCAACTTTTTGTCATTTGATTTTGTATACTTCTCCAGTGTCTCACTTATTTTAAACACCTCTGTATGCATTTGTTTTTTCCATCTAAATTACTGGAAGCCATGGAACTGGAACTATTTCTTGCTGAACATCTGCAATATTCTTCCCGGACAGAGCTTTTTCTTATCCTTTTACGACTGATTTTTTCTTGCTCTCTGCATATATCTTCATTCTTGGCATCCAAACAGTATAATTACTAGCCAGTAACTGAAATGTAACCAAAACTGATCATTTTTAATGTTTTTATACAATTTTTTTGCTTTTCACAATGGGGAGCTCTTCTCAACCAGCTGCTCATTGTACGGTCATCTTTTAAGTCTCCCCAGTCATAGCATTACTTCGAATTGACATAGCCAAACTACCAACCCATCTACCTTAATGTTAATGTGCCATAATGATGTGTATTGTGTGTTATCTCCTGTACAGTTTTCAGTATTTTTGTTACAGTTGATTAAGATTTTGATTTCCATTTTCTAATAATTGCTTTTTCTGCAGCCAATAGCATTAGTCTTAGCAAGGTCTTAACTGTGTCTAGGCAATTCAGATCTTATATCTCAGTACAAAATAATTGTGTTTTAGTCACAACTCTTTGCTCAGCTATGCTTCTGACAAAGTCCCTTGTAGAGATCTTTTTCAGTCTGATAATGCTTTACATTTCTTCAAAATGTGTTCAGTTACCTCTCTGTTTCCCATCACACCTCCAGTATTTGCTAGCCATCTGAGGAAAGATTCTGTGAAGTTTACTTGTGGTATAAAAATACATTGTGTGGGAGACATACGACTGTTCTCCTAGTGTTCTTTTGCTTATTGTCTTTCCATTTTCTTCCTAAGTCTTTTTCTAATCTCATCTGATTCATATAGTTAGCTTGCAGTATTTTATTTGCCCAACTAATTATTCCTTTTTAACAGAAATGTCTGACCTAGACTCATCTGAAAACAATACCTTAACTAGTATTTCTCTTAACACTGCTATATCCTTTTCTGTTTGCCTATATTCTATCAGTCCCAAGTAGGAAAGGCAGTCTCTGCCTGAAGGCCAAGTATCTGCTTAGCCTCCTTCCACTTTATTACCTTCCCCTACCTTGTTTCATTTGCTAAATTCATCAGTAAATTAAGCCCACTTTTGCCTGTTTTCTGTCACCTACTTGCAGTCATTGCTGTTTGTAAATTCTTTTTTCCTTCATTCTTGGATTAGCTTAGTTGTTGGAATAGTTTTGCTTCTTTCTGAATATAATGTTTTGTATGGCACTTGCTGTTCTCCTTAAAAACCAAGGCGAGTTAACAGTTGGCATTATGGATAAGGCGTTTACTTTAAAGATACAAAGCTATAGGATATGATTCCCACCTATGTAAGGAAAACTGGCTATGCTTACAATAGCCCAAAAGGGCAGCTTGCCTAGTACCAACCTATGAACCTCTGACCTGCATCTAAAATCCTACTCTGTTCTTGTTTCTCAAACTCTGGTGCTTCATCACCATCATCCCTTTCCACTTTGTTTTATAATATTCTGCTTTTGTTATGTATATGAGCCTTAACTGTATAACACTGAAGTATCCTTTCAAATCTGATAGTACTAAACCACCTTGTTTTATGTGGAAAATCAACTAGTCCCACTTAACTCTTGCTCTCTTACCCTCCCAAATAAATTCATTCAGCTCTTTATTAATTATTGTCCACAACTTTTCCTCTGCTTTATAAAAATACAGCTGACATGTATGGAGAACTAAAGAAACTAAAATCATTTTCATTGTTTGCATCTTACTATCAGCAACCATTTTCAAGAGCTTTCATTTTCTCCATCATTTAATCCGTACACTTAAATACTTCATCTAACATGTCCCCATAAGTATGGTTTCTCCTGAACCAATTCATGTATGGGTCTGTGTATAGTTTATCTCTCTAGTCTTTGTTTTATATTCATTTATTTTATATCCTGAAAAGACTTGAAATTGTCTCAGAATGTTCCACATCATCAAAATGTCTCTTTAGGATTTATCAAGTACAAAATAATATCATCTGGAAATGAGGCTAACGTTTGTTGATCACCATACTAGCTACATCCTTTAATTTGCGAGTCCCATGCATTCTTTGTTAAGTGCTCTAAATGTAAAGCAAACAACGAAGGGGAATGAGTGATGCCACCTCTGCTGGAGAGGAACCTTCCTACTTTAATTTTTGCCTGTGACCCTATATATCATTCTTATTAATCCTGTTATTCTGTTAGGGAATGCAGAGTCTGCCTTCACCCTACTCATAGGTAGGTACTAGGCTGTCTGCCTGAAGGCGGCATTTATAAGCCTAGCTGGAATGGGTTTGTTTTTGCCGCCCCCTTAGATTAGTTCCCTGTGCCTCTGTCCACCAGAGCCATTGAAGTGATCCCTGGGGTAAACTTTCTGTTTCCCATCCACTCGTTAAGGTTTCTCTTGAAGAGGGTTAGCGAGGAGCTCTGCCTAATGTAGATTGGACTCTTGTTCTAGAACATGGGAAGTCTGTGGGACAGGAATCTATCCCTCCAGCATGTCCTATTTATTGTTGTGGTGAGGTTTAGATTCCTGTAGCATGTGGCTCGAGGGGATATGCTTTTCTATAGGTGGAGCATGTCCATCATTTCTGGGTTGGACATGGCCTTGTATGTCAGGCAGAGTTCACCTCTGAGTAGGCGGTATGCAACCAAGTACAGCTGGAGTTTCTTCAGTCGAGCTGCATAGGGCATCTGCTTGAGGCCAGTGATCCTCTTGCTGAGGTACTTCTGTGGTCTTTCCAGTTGTTGCAGGTGTCTTGTAAGGTACATCCCAAATGGGGCATTGTACTCTGTGATGGGTCTGATGAGTGATGCGTAGAGGGGCCCAATGACCTCTTTCAATCTGGATGCAAACCCTTTTGTGATTAGGTGGGCCACATAGAAGGATTTTCTAACCACTTTGGCAATGTGATTATCAAAGGAGAGGTTACTATGTACTTGGGTCCCCAGATCCCTTATTACGTCTTCCGTATTTAGGGGGCCACCACCTATGTGATAGTTTGTGGGTACTTTGTTTTTTCCAAAGGGGATGACTGTGCACTTTTTGGAATTTAGCTTGAGGCCATGGTTTTGACACCAGGTATCTGTCTCGGTGAGACCCTTTTGGAGGATGTCTGTGTCAGCCGGAGAGTCAATTATAGCCCCTAGTTTGCAGTCGTCTGCTAACTCTGGTTGTTTTCCTTGTCATAGGCTTTGTAGGTCTGGCAGCAACCATTCTACTTTCTGTTGCAAAAGTCATTGTGCTAAAAAGTTTGTGCTCTAGAGTTATCAGAAATACTTGCTTAACATGAACTTCATTTAAACTTGTGCATAGTATCCAAATGCTACGTTATTTCTCTTTAGCACTCTGCAGTTGCTCTTCCTCTTGTTCTGTGAGAGACCCCTCCTTCTGCAATACTAGAATCTTTGTCAGCCTGTCTAAACAATTCCTGTTGCTTCTTTCTCATAGCTCTCCCTCCCTTATTTCTACCATGTTTTTTAAATTCTGTTTCTGTTTTAATTTTATCCCACTCACTAGCTATCCCTTCTGAAGGTATGTGCTTCTATGTTCAGCCATCGAATGCAACTTGCAACAAATGACTATTCCCCGAATGTTAAACATTGAACGTTACTTATACCAAACTGACATATCTCTGAAAATAAAAATCATTGAATGGCCATAGCTGACCAACATAACAGAACCAAAATGTACTACTTATTTACCGGTAACTTAACTTTAAGAAAACCTGCCATATCGCCACTTTAGTTGGTCTATGTAATTAGCGGGTGGGTGTTAGGGGTGAAGCCCCCACAACAGGAGGATTCAGTTAACAGTAGATACTACTTATGTGGGGTGCTGTGCCCACCTTGCCTCCGCTATTTATATATACCAACCCTGATGTTGCACTAAATTTGGGGAAGAGCAGGTTTTCTTATAGTTGATATGTTTTGGTTCTGTTATGTTGGCCAGCTATGGCCATTTGATTTTATTTTCATAGATATGTCTATTCAATAAAAGTAACTTTCAATGTTTAAAGTTCGGGGAGTAGTAGTTTGATGCAAGTTGCATTCAATGGTTGAGCATCGACCCAAGGAATGTCTCTCTTCCCTAATAACTCTTGAATAATTTCCAATGCCTATCCCTTGAATTACTCTCCCTATTTAACAGATAAGTAGGAAAACACCATTATCTCATTTTTACTTCGTTACTCTGTACCTTTATGCTCCTGTGAAATATATTGTCTGATGTCAGTTTTCATTCTGTCTTCAACTGACGGGTTGTGATCCAGTCCCTCAGATCTGACTGAGCTGTTGCTAAAACTTGTGGCAGCCAAAAACACTTGAGCTTCTCTCTTAGCCACAGTGCACCAACCCCAAAATAACCTCAGATCTTGTTTGTCGCATTCAATGAAAAATGTGGTTTCCAACACTCTTGAGCATAGGTCTCAACCTCTTAAGAGGCCAGTGTGGAACACAGACCTTAATAATGTGTGACAAATGGTCAAAATGTGGAACACCCTATTTTCGCACAGTGCGAAACGTGCCACTGCCATGGATCATGGTAGATACTTGCATTTCACATTCACCACTTTAGATATGTTCTACCCCTGTCCTACAACCAGGTCTGGGCCTGTCAAAGGTGCCTAAAAAGGTACTTAAAACCAGGGCCCTTTACTTTGACAAGAATGTGCCATTTAAGACATCATGTCTTGGAACAGTTAAGACCAAAAGAATCCAAGATCTCACATCTTTAACCATGAAAAATAAAAACACACTAAGCAGAAGCACATATCCCAACATTTGTAAACTTTCACATTCATGCCAGTATCACTATAGTGTTGTGTACTTTGGAACAGATTTTTTGCCATTATTGTGCTATTTGGATTTTAATGTAGGGTCCCTATCTTAAAATCCAAATAGCACACTAATGGCAAAAAATCTGATCCAAAGTACACAAACACTGTAGTGATGCTGGCATGAATGTGCTTAGTTTCCAGTTGTGGAAACAGGAAAAATGCCACTGAGTAAAGAAAGCAGAGTAGAGTGAAGGACAAAGCCAGACTTGACAAAAATACTGCTATAAACCTGAGGCATTGACAAGAGAATTCAAAATAAAAAGTTTTCTGAATTAGAAGTTAGAATTAAAAAATTAGAACTTAATTAGTACAATTTCTCATTTTCTAACATGTCAACCAGCAGCACAATACAGTCACTTCAGTATTTTCCTTGAGCAGTTCAGCATCTTGCCATTATGAAAAGACACTAAAATTACACTCTAAAGTTCTTCTAGAAAACAAAGCTGGATTCTTTAAAGCCTCCCATTACTATAAAGATGCTCACTTTTGACATCCATCCACATACCTCTCAAGCTTTTAGTGCAAGAAATCTGGACAAAGCCCAACATAATGTAAGCAGCACAACAAAAAGACACTAAATATTGCTCTTATAAACTTAGAAAGTTGCTAGAACATGCTCTGTGTTGGCAATTACTGTCAGAGACATACTAGGGATAAACAGCACAAAAATACAAGCGCTTTAAATATTGCTCTTATAAACTTAGAAATATTGTTAGAATAGGATCTGTCTTGGCAATTACTTTCAGAGACATACTAGGGAGACAAACAGCACAAAAACAGACACTAAATATTGGTCTTACAATATTTAGCCTATGCCTTGAAAAAAAATAAAGTTGTAATCTCAGTTGAAACAAATGTTCATCTCTAGAACCATATGTGTTACTTGAAAACTGTAAATGGAAAACTATTCAACACAAAATAATTTTTGCAAAGGTTGCATTCGTTTTATTCCTGGTCTTAAACTAGATTTTATAAGTCAAAATAAACACATCTCAGTAACCAGTCAAGCAACACATACCGCCAGCAGCATTTTCTTCATATACTTGTGAGCTTTCATATGAGGCTAGTAGTTATATCAATGTCACTTGATTTTAGAGATATATGACCAGTATTAGAATACATATAAATAGTACACAAATAATATTAAATATTTTTGCAGCACTAAATAGAGGTCAAATATCACATCAGCTTTAAAACAAAATCTCTGCATACCCTGTATTCAGCATGGTTTTTGATGTCCAGTGGCATCAGTAAGCTTTAACTGCAGATACCTAGGCTGTAATGATTATATACATAACACAATCAGTTAATATTTCAATATATTCACTTTTCTTTTTGCTCACTCTTGCTCTGGACCCTTAATGGAAACAGTGACAAAAAACTTTTAGTTTAACCCCTCAAATTATATAATGCATGCTGTATGCAGGCAATCTTCCTTAAAAACATTGCATTTAAATATCTGCAAAACAATATAGCTCAAATGAAAGAGCTGTGATTGAATCCTTTCTGAATGCCCTGGCCACAGCTACATTTATAAAAAATACTTACTTCTACCATCTTGTCCCCAGCAACTCAATACAATCCACAGACTCCACATGGTACACAAAAATCAGCCCCGGTTGTCCAGCAGGCAGACAGCAAAACAAAACCTCAGCCTTCTACTGATGATCTTGATCCTCCTGGGACCACCAAAGCAATGGTCATGTCCCTGAAGTCCCTTCAGTTGCTGATTCCTCCTCTGGCGCTTGACTCCCGATGTCTTCAATCCCCAGCCACGCTTTTTCCTTATTCCCATTCTTCCGCCATTGTTGCTGGAAGATCACTGCTTCCTGGAAGCCTTTTTCAGGCCATTATTTTGGTGTAAAAAGGCTTCCTATAACGTGATTGTCCTGCATTGGGGAGCTCTCATTGCCTCCTATCCTCTCATAAAGTGTTACTTGATTGGCTCGTATACCACATTCGCGATTGACAGTAAATACGGCGTACGAGCCAATCAAAAACTGTGAAGCATAGCCAACGCTGTCTAATGTGGAAGGGCAGCAGAGCTATGCTTTGGTTTGTGTGCCACGAAGCCGATTGGCAGTAATTGCGGTATACAAACAATCAGAATGCATGTAGCGGAGCCACTGCTGTTCAATGCGGAACAGTGGCTTCACTTGTTATTAAATGTGGAGCATTCTGCATAATCCGGTGCACTTGCATGCTCAGCTCTTGAGTGATATTGAGATAAGTTTGTGAAAACATGGTTTATAACCTTAATTCTCTTTCTATATTTAGATTTAGTATTCCCCTTAGCCGCGGTGGTACAGCGGTAGCGTTGTTGACTCACAGCAAGAGGTTCTCCTGTTCGATTCTCGGCTGGAGTGCCTTCTGTGTGGAGTCTGCATGTTCTCCCCGCGATCAAGTGGCCCCCAAAAGACATGTGAATGAGCGTGCCTTCACTGAAGGTTGGGCGTCGGGCTGGCAACTTGGCACCATAAAAATCAACCGCCAATCATTAGCGGACCGGAGTTCCACTGTGGCGACCCCTAACCGGGAAAAGCCGAAAAGACGAACATTCCCCTTACCTAGCTCACACTTATTGCATCTGTTCTAATTCTTATATTTTGTGTTCTTTCTTGTACTTTGCGTACCACTTGATACTATCACTAGTATCCTTTCCATATCTGATACCATTGTTGGTAGTTCTACCTTTTATTTTCCCTGTCTCTGTGTAATAAAATAGTAGTACAAATAGTAGTGAATATTTTCTCCTTTTTGACTAACGTTGGTGTTGCAGTTTGGTGGATAAAGCTGCCCTTCTCAGATGCCCACACTTTGTGCCTACTGTCTAGAGCCACTTCACTTGCAAGAAAATTGCTCAATTTGCCACAGGTTCAACCCCAGGACTTTGGTTAAGCGCAAAAACAAATTTATTCTAAATGGCATTTTTCCATCATCTTTTGGAGAGGCTATATCCAGAGATAAATCTCAAAAAACCAAAACAAAGACAAAACAATCTAAGTCCTTGTCTCTGAAGCCTCCTTCTTCTTCTGCTTCAGAATCTTCAAAGAAAAGGTCTCACAAAGATCCGATCTCACCCTCAGATCCAAAGAAACTGAAAATGTCTGATCCAACTCCTTTGGATGCAAAGAAACCAAAATTAACTGATCTGACTGTTGCTGGGCCATAAACTCCTATTATCTTACCAAGAACTCTGTATTCACCTTCGGTGGATCCAGTACCTTCTAGGGCACCTTCCCCATTTCTGGACAGACCCAGGTCCCCTTCTGTGTTTTCCACTCATTCTTTCAGAAGTCTCGCAGAGGAAGATGTGGAAAGAGTGGTGAGGAAGATTCTCTTGGTGCAGGGGCAGATGGCTGCTCCTTTGGCTCCTACCCCTCTGGGTCAGGAGGTCCATTTTTCAGTTAGTTACACCCCCCCACTAAAACCACTTCTTCTGACTCCTTCAGCTGTCCCAGAGTCCTTGGTCTAGTTGTCTGGATCTGTCTAGCATGTATATTGTTAATGCTCAGGTCCCAACAGATCTGGACAGCTCTTGGAGTTGAAGCCTCCCTGTCAGATCCGAGAAGTTTCAGAGCAGTCTCTGCAATGTGGAGCCTTGGCACTGGATAGCTTGTCTCTGGCTTCCATCTCAGGGATGTTGTCCTTGGAGTGGGGGAAGGCTGTGGTCCAAAAGCTGGCCTCTTTGGATCTGAGGTCTTCCCTTTTTCCAAGGCGATGTGCAGAATGGATGGCTCCATCCTCCTGCGATCCTAAATCTGCATCCTTAATGTATCTGCACTCAGAGCCATACCAAGTCTTTTCACTGGTACAGCCAGTACAAGGACCACAGCCTTCCACATAAGGAATTTTGATTTCTTTTTTTGATACCTATCCAGAGCATCCCACTGAGGAGGTTCCTAAGAAGAATACGAGCAAGAGGTAGCACCTAGACTCACCAGAGGAGTCTATCACAGAAGATATGGATTTCGATGAAGGTGAAGGGTCCCCACAGTCACCACCTGAAGATGTTTTATTCAGAGACATCCTAGAAATCCTTAAGCAGAGAGGTGGCAGGATGCCCAGCAACCCTTCATCCTAGGAGTCCATATTCCTGGAGGCTTTTAGTACTGGACCACCTACTTCCTGGGTGACTCCTCCACGGCAATGAGCTCCTTGAGTTGATCTCTTGGCAAGCATAGAAGGAACCCCGACACCATTGAGCCTATACCTTTGAGACCACATAAGATTATGGCACCACATGTAGACAAGCAGTTTTGGGGAAAATGGGTACCTGTTGATGCCATGGTCATAGCAGCAGCCACCAAAAAGGAACTTGCTGAGGAGAGTTCCACTGTCCATCTCCCCAGCAGGGAGTCTCAGGTGATAGACAGATTTGGGAAGCATATCTATGCTTCAGCAACCTTCATTTTAAGGTCACTAAATTATTTGGCACATTTCACGAGACTTCAGAGGGATTTGATTAAGAAGCTTTTAGATACCCTTTCAGGATCTGTTTCTGAAAAGTTCAGTCATCTGTGACTTCTCAGTTGGCTACCCTGCAATCCATTTCTAATTCTTCCATGAGGCTGATTTCGCATATAGCCGAAGGAACCTCAAGGTCAGTGGGTTCAAGCATTTCCATTAGGAGACATGCCTGGATGGGCTTATGTGATTCTGCAGGGCCCTTCAAGTCCTAGCTTGTCAATGCTCCCTTTGTTTGGCCCCAAGGTGAAGAACACACTATCCAGGTATGAAAAGAATGGAAAGATCCTGTCTGCTATGGACATACATTTTTCGACCCCTCTAAGATCCTTTTCTAGGAATCAATAAGGTGGTCAAAAGATGTGGTGCAAGAAGTCTCAGGGTCCCTTCTAGGACACACGTGGAGGAAGTTGCCCCAGAAGCAAAAGAGGGAACTCTAATGGACGACAATACTTCTGCTGCAGAGGTGCTGGAAAAACTGGTGCACCAGAGAATCTTTCTTTGACAGACCCTAACAGTGCTCCTGAAAGGAGGCTGAATTGCCTACCTCTGGAGTTAGTCTGGGGTTGTTTGTACCTACACCAGAGATCCTGGCAAGACCTGACAAAAGATACTTGGGTGCAGAGGATTATTTCCAGAGGTTATATAATTCCCTTTTCCCAAACTCGAGAAATATCCCCCAAAGGGGAACAAGCAGAAATTCATATTCAAAAGCTGCTTAAAAAGAAAACCCAAGAGGTTCCACCAGACCAGACAGAATCCAGAACTTACTCAAGGTTCTTTTTAGTGCCAAAGAAAACACCAGACTGGAGACCAATTTTGGATCTCAGCAACTTAAGTCAGTTCAGCAAACCAAGTTTCAGATGGTCACAGTTCATTCCATTCTCCCATTTCTGGGCAAGGATGACTGGATGTGCTCGACAGACCTTCAGGATGGGTACTATCATATGAAGATGAATAGACCATCCAAAAGGTATTTATACTTTTGGCTGGGAACCAGTCATTACCATTTCAGAGTTCTGCCCTTTGCACTCACCACAGCCCCACAGTGTTTACCAAGTGCATGGCAGTAGTAGCAGCAGCTCACTTGAGACTGCAAGGATTCTGGGTGTTTCCATATCATTCGATCAGACCAGGTTCTACAAGGCTGTCCATTTTTTTCTTCTCAGACCAAGGCTATAGTAACCATGGACACTTCCCAGCTCGGGTGGGGGTGGGGACATTTTCTGGAAAAACTGTCCAAGGCATTTGGTCCCCTGCAGAGGCCAAATTGCATATCAATGTCCTAGAGATGAGAGCAGTGGTTTTAGTGTTGCAGGCCTTCCAGGACACTCTCCCTTTTGGGACGATTGCAATTCAAACAGACAACATGTAGTAGTTTGGTACATCAACAAACAAGGAGGGACCAGATCTTACCTTTTGTGTGGAGAAGCTCTCAGAGGGTGGCAATGGGCGAGCTCTCCAACTGCTTTCTCACAACAACACATATTCTGGGGGAAGTCCAGTGTGATAGCAGACAAACTTAGCAGGTGCATTCTTCTACTTCACGAATGATCCCTAAATAAGAATGCCACTGAAATGATTTTCTGTCAGTGAGGCCAGCCTTGATGCAATCTTTTTGCTTCCTCTCTAATCAACAAGTGCAGCAGCTACTTTGTCCTAATCCCCCCATTGCCAAAGGATGCTCCCCCAGTCTACTGTACGCTTTTCCACCCGTACCTGTAATTCCAAAATTCCTTCAGAAAGCTGCCATGTTGAAGAGCAAAGTCATTCTCATTGTACCTTACTGGCCTCAACAAGTTTAGTTCTCCTTCCTTTGGCCTCACTTGCTTCACCAGCCTGGATTCTGGATCCAACTCCAGACCTTCTGTCTCACCCAACAGGCATGATTCATCCTTTTCATTCTTCCTCAACTCCCCTCCCACCAATCCCTGTCCTTGAAAAACTTCTGGAAGAATGAATGGTTACAGCACATTTCTGTCCTTTATATTAAGCTCCAGATATAGCAATCTTTATTTCTGAAAATGAATATTCCTTTCTACAAAGTCAGCAAACAAGATCTGAGGTAATTGGGGTTGGTGCATTGTGAATAAGGGAAAAGCTTGAGAGTTTTTGGTTGCCATGAGCTTTAGCAACGACCAAGTCAGATCCGAACCCATCAGTTGAGGAAGAATAAAAATGGACAGCACAAATGGAACGTTATGGTGAGTACATAACTTATTTTTCTATTCAGTTTAGACCACTTATTGTACCTTAGGTAATATGTAAATTATGAGCTCCTTCTACTGAGTTCAAATCTTCCATACCAAATATATTCATATATTTCTTTAGAAATCTACCATATCGTGGTTTACTTTAGTTTCACTTCTATATCCATGTTGTACACCCTCTTTATTGTAAACCAGGTTCCAGTCCCAACCCATAAATAATAATTTGTGATGAAAACGTACTATTTCTCCCAAAATCCTGTTTATTTTAGGTGGAATATAAATACATGGTAGTGAAATCCCCTTCCCATGTCAGTAACCCTGTACTATCACAGTTATTCCCTTTTTCATAGGAAATTACTAGAGTAATGGCTTAAGGGCCCTTACAAGCGTAGCCAGTATAACCCAATTTTACCCAATACACGGCCACCTAGGAGCCTTCTCTATCAATATTGAAGCCCCTCCAACAAACCAGTATTACTCCCCTTTTCTGTTGTCCCAGATACTGAATGTCCATCCTGAAATCCTTCCTTTCCCAAATTCACATGCTGCAAATGCATCTGCTGTAACATTGCTATTTTCACCCTACATCTCTTAGTATAATTCAGTATGCTTTGCTTTCAGTCTGTACCTGCAAAGCCATGTACATTCCATATTAATATTGACAAAGCAGCCATTCTTATAGAAAGCTGTTACCTTCACATGTCCTGACAATAATTGTTTAGACAAAATATCATTGGTATGATTTGTTTTCATGCAGTTATATCATGATGCCGCCACCATTTACAGCTATACTGCTGCATTTCTGTCATAACTGGTTAACAAATGCAAATAAATGAATAAAATAAGTAAAGACTAATCAAAAAGCGTTCCTTCATAGATCAGCTGCATATTGCTTATGAGAAATGTATTCTTATCATTATGTTGCACAGTTGTTTGTGCAAGCAGAGAGCACTGGAGGTGAACAGTTTACTTGGCTTAAAAGTGGTAAGTTGGCCCTGTGTTGCTGTTTCAAAACTAAAAATCAATCTGCAAAAGTACATAACTTAGTGATTTAACAACGGGGAGTCTTTTCTATATATGGCATATGATAGTATTTTCTATGAGAAGTGTGTAATGTTGGTTATATTTTCCTTTTAGGATTAGCATCCCCAGATCCACCTTATTACCTCCATATAAGCACAAAGTGCACCGCAGAAAAAGCTTTGATCCCACTGACAGTCTGGCTTTGCCTTCGGTAAGTTGTAGCATTCTTTTCAAAAAAAAAAAAAACAAAAAAAAAGGTAAAATGCATAAAGTAGTAATGCAGCCAGAGATTGACTTATTTTGTTTGCCGCTTGCTTAAAAATAAGATTATGTTGGGAGCAGTGACAAGGCTTTATTGCATGCTTTTTATATCTTCATCAGTAGTTGGGATTCTCTCCCATCTATAAAGATGAGCTTAGTAGTAGCCCCAGTATGACTAGGTAATCCCTTACATTTTGTTTCATTTTCCTTGTACTTTTTCATATTTGCATTTGTGTGTATAAAGTAATCACAGAGGAATAAAAGCAGACAGAGCTTGTTAAAAAAATTAGGTATGAGGAAGGTGTAAAAACTGAAGCTAAGAAGGTACTAGTTCAGCTTGGAATAACAAAAAACTGCTTTATAGAGAGAAGATGATGACTGGAAGGAATATTGAACTAGTTGGTACAGGCAAAACCAGTGAGTGCATTTAATAGGGCAGGAGCAGATAAGGAGGAATATTTGAAAGAGTTTCAGGGTGGCATTTTCAACAGTGGGAATTACATGATAGATCATAAAGCTCCTTATGCCAGGTACATGTATGTATGTGTATCACTAGCAAACACAGTCCATTTAATAGGGTTCAAACACCTGTGATAAGCTGGTCTCTATCTGGTAATGCAGGAGCCATTCTTTGCTACCTACTTGATGTTTTCACAGGTCAGGAAGCCCCCCCCCCCCCCCCCAAAAAAAAGAAAAATGCAGCTTAAATATTGTACCTTGGGGGATATTGTTGATCTGGGTAGAACACTGATCCAAGTGGACCATTTTCAGGATCTGCCCAGTGTTTACAGCAAGATAAAACAGGATACAAGGTAATATAAGAAGTTGGTTAGATGGTACTTTACATAAAAAACAGCAAAATAATCGAAGGTGTGAAAACAGTTGTAGGATTAATCAGAACAAGGATAGCAATAGGTTGCTAAACTTCTTACAGTAGGAATACAAAGACTAGTAAATACTTGTATACTGCATTATGAATATTGTGCTAAGAACTCTAGAAAAGGAATACTGTTTTTGTAATGCATAATAAATCTTCTTACAAGACTGAAAGCTAGTAAACTCACACTGTTTTACACTAAGATATGTCCATCAAGAAGAGTAAAGTAGTAAGAGAAGGATTTCTAGATGTAATCGGTGAGAAGGGAAAGTGGAGATGTGGTAAGATTGGGAGGGTGAGAGAGTTCATAGGTTTATAGGTGTGGAGTAGGCTAATGGTCCTGGAGTCTTTACAAGCCTAGCCCATAGGATTACCCTGGCATTTTGCCACCTGACCTTAGTTCCCAGTGCCTCTGTTGGGTCTATATTATATCAGCTAATGCTTAACTTAACAAATGCTGTATAATCGACCCAAATATGTTGAAACACCAACACGCCGAACACATGGAATAGTATTTTTTTCCCCAGGGGAAAAAAAAATCCCTGCTCTGTAGGGGGGAAAAAATAAAATGGGGGGCTTTGCCCCCCACCCCCTTACTTAAATATAGCAACTCTGAGATCACACCACAGTGGAGGAAATGGCGAAGTCTTGAAAACGGCCCAGTGATTTTTTTCCCTGGGAAAAAAAAATCATTGTTTCGTGCTTTCAAGATTTCACCATTTAGAACAAAAAGGGTCGATTAAACAGCGTTTGCTGATTTAATAGTTACCCCCTCTGTCAAGTAGAGCCACTGTAATGATCCCCAATGTGAATTTTCTATTTCCTATCCACTCATCAAGATTTTTGTTGAAGAGGGCCAATGAGGTGCTCTGTTTGACATGCATGGGAGGTCTGCTCCATAGCATGGGCAGTCTTTGGGATGAAACTGTCCCTCCAGCATGTTCTGTTGATTGTGGTAATGAGGTTGAGGTCTCTGGAGCATGTGGTGCAGAGGGATTGGGATTTCTTTAGATGTAGTATTTCTAACAGCTGGGTCAGACATGGCTTTGTAAGTCGAGCAGAGATAGCCTCTTGTAGGCAATATAAGACAGAGAATAGTTGGAGTTTTTTTGAGTCTGTCCATATTGGACAAGTGTTTAAGGCCTAGGATCCCCTTTGTGAGGTACTTCTCCGGCCTCTCCAGTTGTTACAGGTGTCTACTGAGGTACATGCCAAATGGGGCATTGTACTCGATGATTGGCCTAATGTGGGAAGAGTAGAGGGAGACAATGACCTCTTTCTTCCTAGATGCAAAACCTTTAGTAATGAGATGCGTCACATAGAAGGACTTTCTGACTGCAGTGGCAATGTGGTGGTCAAAAGAGAGGTTGCTGTCAACCTGTGTTCCCATATCTCTTATAACACCTTCTGTGTTCAGTGGACTACCATTGATATGGTAATTCATGGGAATCGGGTTTTTCCCAAAGGGGATGACAACATTTTTTTGGCATTGAGCTTAAGGCCATGGTTCTGACACCAGTTGTTGGTCTCAGTGAGGCCTTTCTGTAAGATGTCAACATCACTTGGGGAGTTAATAATAGCTCCCAACTTGCAATCTTCTGTGAACTTTGTCAGCCAGAGTCCCTTCGTGTTGGCCTGGACTTCAGAGAAGTAGGTACCAAACAGGAGAGGACCCAGGACCGAACCCTGTGGGACTCCACTTGTGAATGGTCGGCAGTCTGACTTGGAGTCAGCTACTTTCATGCTGTGGGTTCTATTTGTGAGCCAGTTTGCTACCCACCTAGTGATATAGGGGTTGATGCCTATCTTAGTGAGTTTTTCTATGATTCCTGAATGGGGAATGGTATCAAAGGCCTTGGCCAGATCAAGGTAGGCTGTATGAACCACCTTGCCTTTATCCACAGCTCTGGTGACTGACTCAAAGAAGTCGACCAGGTTGAGCAGGCATGAGCTTCCCTTCTCAAAACCAAACTGAGATTCCCTATATCCTTGTTTATTAGGTCCATGATGATGAGTTCCATAGCTTTGCATATCAGACATGTCAGGCTAATGGGGCGATAGTTCCCAGGGTCTGTAGTCACTCCTCCTTTGTGGAGAGGGATGACTGTAGCAGTGTGCTATTCAGTAGGACAAAGCCTGAGGTCAGGCTGTGATTAAACAGGGCACACAGGTGAGGTGCCAGTTCGCTCTGTAGTTAATTTAGAACACAGCCAGGGATATTGTCAGGTCCCATAGAAGCTGTATTCTTAGCCTTGGACAGTGGTATTTTAACCTGTGCAGCAGTAATACTGGGTGCCTGGCAATCTATTGGTATTGTGAGTGGTCCTGGGGGGGTAAAGTTGGCACTGAATCTGTCAGCCAGTATATTGGCTCGGTATAGGAGGTACCATTGTGCAGTAGCTAAGAGCAAATCTGGGTATTGCCGTGGAGATTCTTTACATAACTTTAGAAGGCCTTGTGGATGTTCTTCATGTTTCACTGTTGCAGTCATTACATTTGGGTAATCTGCTGGCAGGTTGCCCTCAGTCAGCCTGAATAACAAAGTCTTGGGTCCTGCATCGGTTGCTGTCTCTTCTTCCGTAACGTCAGGTCGTCAGGGGTATAAAACATGCAGCCGACACCATTTTATTCTGTCTTTCTTGCCGCACGGTGCCCGAAGCAGAAGCAGTTCGCAAGTGCCGGTTGGCCAACTCTTGAAATTTTCACATTTGAGTTTCAGAACCAAAGTCTTCAACTAAAGCTAAGTACCCCATTGGGGAAACTTTTACCTATGTCAGTAAAAGTTAATAATTGCATTACTTGTGGGAAGCAAATACCTCATAAGAATTTTCATTTGTACTGTATTCCTTGCCTAGGCTCAGATCATAATGTGCCTTGCTGTCAGTTTTGTGCTAGATTTAACCAACGCACTATTAAGCGTTGGTATATTTTTGCTTCAGAATATTTTGGATCCAGATTTAATTACCCTGAAATGTCGGATAGCAATCCGACTACCGGAGTTCACAAAAAATGCAAAGAAAAAGACAGACAGAGACCGTCGAGGTCCAAAACCGACGAAGCTTCTCCTAAGCCAGTCACCAGTTCGCCGGTTCTCAGTGAGGTGCTTCCGCAACCCTTGATACCCATTACTTTTGAGTCGCAGGCCTCTACCAAGACCCATGTTGAGTCCGGTATGCCGCGTGATTCTCAGAGTATTGAACCCACAGATGTCACTCCCTTGTTTGGGTCCGGAGCCGCTGAGCAGGCACTGGCTTCTGAGGGTGTTTTCAGGCCTCAACATTTTTATATAAAACTGATGCCAGCTTCAAAAACAAGATAAAAAACATCTAAAGTCTAAAAAACCGACGCATGAGCCACGTGCTCAGGCCCCTATGCCTAAAAAACAGATGATCAAAATGGCTGAGGACTTAATTACCTTAATCAGGGGATCCCAACCCCCCCCCCCCCTGCTAATAGGCCTAGGCAAAACACTGATTATGAATCTTCAGATCAGGTTTCCATTTCGTCTGATTCCTCTTCTGATCAGGAATTTTCTATTCTACCCTATGAGGATTTAGATGCAGAAGAATCAATTCCATCTGCATCTCCTCCTGAGGATTATTCTTTTGGAGAAACCTTGCATACTTTAAGGGAACATTTTCATTGGGAGAGTCAGGATTTCTCTGAATCAAAAAAGAGATTTCCTCCTCCTTCCTCACCATAGGCCTTTGGCTATACCTCCTGTATTAGACATTGTTGATGTGTTTTCGGAATCAAGCATGGCTCCTGATTCCCTACCTCCGGCTCCTAGTAAGCCAGACAGATATTACAGGGTTTCTGACTCCCACAAATTTCTATTCAAAAATCCTGCTGCTGATCCTGAGTCTATCTCACAGGGTCCCAAAGGTGTAAAGGCCTCTACAGCCAAAAATCCTACCTCCTCTGATAGAGATTCCAGGGCACTGGATAGATGGGGAAAGAAGGTTTATACATCTGCAACCTTGGCAATTAGGGCCTTAAATTGCCAGTTTCATATGCTTAAATATCCACAGCATGTTATGGGCTTATTGAAACAGAAAATAATGATTTCTGATTGTGTGAAAATAAAGAATTACAGGAATTATTGCATGTAGCAGAACAGGTTGGAAAGCATACTTTGCAATGTGGTTTTGATTCCTTGGAGGCCTCTTGCAGGGCCGCAGTTACTGGATCTGTGATTAGAAGGCATGCCTAGCTCAAGGAGCAAAATCGCCTTGATCATGTTAAAGCTAAATTGTTGGAATTGTTGGATGCCCCTTTAGAGCATGATACTCTGTTTGTTAATAAGGCAGAAGAGGTTTTAAAGAAAATGGAAGACAAAGCTAAATCTATGCAAACTGCAAAAGATTTCTTACAAGTGCAGCCACCCAGGTTCAGTAGACACTGGCCTACTAAAAATTGGTCCTTTCCAGTATCCAACAGAGCCTCTGAAGGCAAATTCAGGTGCTCAAAAGGCTCTAGATACCAATCACAGGGTTCTTACAGGTCAAAGCAATGGGGTGCCTCCACCTCCAAATGTGGAGGAAATAAAGCACAACCCTACAGTAAGCAGTCTCAATGACTTCCCTCTACCTCCACCAAGCACTTATCTTTTGGCAGCCCCCTTGGGGGGAAACTTAGCACTTCATGCTCAAAATTGGAAGCTAATTACCCAAGACAAGTGGGTGTTAAACATAGTATCCCAGGGGTACAGATTTAATTTCCATACTTTGCCAATTCCAAACAGTTGGCCAGATCTGCCACAAAATCAATGGGCAGAGGCTCAGAAACAAGTTACGTCCCTCATGGATATGGGGGCTATTCAACCAGTACCAGAACAGGAAAAAGGACAAGGTTTTTATTCAAGACTGTTCCTGGTACCCAGAAAAGACAATGCCTGGTGTCCAATACTGGACTTATCGATTTTGAACACTTTCCTAGACATTCCATAATTCAAAATGCTGACTTTACAACAGCTACTGCCTATGCTGGGCAGAAACGCTTGGTAAGTGACTCTAGACTTAAAAGAGGCATACCTGAATATCCCAATAAGGGAATTATGCAGAAGATACCTCTGCTTCAAGGCATATTTTTTGCATTACCAATTCTCTGCACTGCCCTTTGGCTTATCTACTGCGCACAGGGTCTTTACAAAGTGCCTGGCACCAGTAATTGCATTTTGCTGACAAAGAAGCATTCAAATTTACCCTTATCTGGACGATTGTCTCATTCAAGCAGAGAACAAGAACATTCTTCTTCAACATCTGGCGTTTGTAAAAAGGCTTCTAACATGCCTAGGGTATACAATAAACGAAAAGAAATCACAACTGGCACCCTTTCAAATAATTACATTCCTGGATGCAAGCTTGAATACAACTGCCCAGATGGCTTACCTTATGCCAGACAAACAAAGACAACTGACAACATACTTCAAACAGATGGCAACAAAAACCCAGTTATCTGCAAGACAAATTCTGCAGGCTTTGGGGTTCATGGCATCCTGCATTCTAATTCCATGTGCAAGACTGCATATGAGGAAACTTCAGTGCTACCTAAAAAGTTTATGGAGTCAACATTGTCACAGTCTGGAAACAATGATTCCTCTCATTCCCTGCCTACAACAGGAGTTTCTTTGGTGGGCAGAGACATGTCACCAAAACAAGGGACTGTCATTCACTCTACCCCCTGCCACCCAAACCCTAACTACAGACTCATCAGACTATGCTTGGGGAGCCCACCTGGCAGGAAGATGCATTCAGGGCATATGGAGCCCAAAACAAATGCATCTGCACATCAACCAGAAAGAGATGCTAGCTGTTCAGAATGCCCTGACAGCCTTCAAGGACTTACTTCATCCAGGACAACTACTGATAAAGACGGACAACACCACGGTTATGTGGTACATAAACAAGCAGGTGGGTACACATTCCTACTTCCCTTTGCAGACTAGCCATGGCATTGTGGAACACAGCCTTGACTTACCGAGTGCATCTTCAAGCTCAATTTCTGCCAGGAAAACAAAATACTCTGGCAGACGACCTAAGCAGAAATCTTATGGACCCGCACACGTGGAAACTGGATCCACAAATCTTCAGCATGGTAACACAGAAATGGGGGAGCCCAGACATAGATCTATTTGCCTCTACCCAAAATTATCAACTGGACAAATTCTGCACAAGGACTTATCACAGACAAGCATGGAAAGTGGATTCCCTATCCTTCAGTTGGAAAAACGTATCAATCTATGCCTTTCCCCCTCTGCCTCTTCTCTCCAAGGTCTTACTAAAGGTCAGACAGGTAAAACCAAAAATGATCCCAATTGCTCTGGACTGGCCTCGCCAGCACTGGTACCCAATTCTAAGGAATATGTCTCAACTCCCTCCATGGTACTTGCCTCAAATACCTCATCTACTGTCTCAGCAGAACAATCAAATTCTGCACACTCAGCTCCAAACTCTGAACCTTGCAGCATGGCTGATCATTCAAACAACACCTCTCAGTAAATCTGTGATAAATGTCATTTTGGAAGCCAGAAGGCCTAGTGCTAGAAAATCTTATGCTAATAAATGGAAGAGATTCTGTGTTTGGAACCAAGCACAAGGAACGGACACAGCAAAACTAAATATCCCTCAGATTTTGCAATACTTAACTGAGATGTTTGACAAGGGCTTATCTTTTTCTTCAATAAAAATCCATGCCTCTGCCATCTCAGCTCATTACAACACGGAGCCTCCCATCTTTTCTCATCCTCTGCTAAAATAGTATCTTAGAGGGGCCAAAAATTTAAGGCCACCCAGAAGATCACCAACTCCTGCATGGGACCTCAATTTTGTGCTGGAAAAACTCACCCTGCCTCCTTTTGAACCAGCAGCTACTGCGGATATAACATTTTTATCTTGGAAAACAGCTTTCCTTTTGGCAATCACTTCAGCAAGAAGGGTTTCAGAATTACAGGCTCTCATGGCTGTGGAGCCTTTTATTACATTTAACCCAGACAGGGTGTCCCTCAGAACGAATCCTTCCTTTACGCCTAAGGTGGTATCCAGTGTGGCTCTTAACCAAACTATTCACCTCCCAACATTTTACCCAAATCCGCAGAACAAGGGGGGAGTGGATTCTGCATTCATTGGACGAACACAGACAACTAAGATTCTACTTAAACAGGACCAAATCTCTAAGAAAGTCGGAGCAACTACTGGTGGCATTTGCTTCAGGATCAGAGGGGAAGGCTATATCAAAGCAGACTATTTCTAAGTGGATAAGCCACTGCATTTGTTTCTGCTACTTACACCATGGTAAACCTGTGCCCAAGGGAATCGGGTCACATTCCACCAGGGCTGCCTCTACCTCAGCAGCCTTTCTTAGAGGAGTTCCAACCAAAGACATTTTAGAAGCTGCTACTTCGAGCTCTGTTCATACCTTCACAAAGCATTATCATTTGTCTCTCTTTTCCAAATCCAGGGGCAGGCTTTGCCACTTCAGTTCTGCAGGGGCTTATAGCAGCTCCTAATGCTATTTAGTTCCATCCTCCCATCCATAGCTTTGGGATTCTACCCAAATGTAATGACTGCAACAGTGAAACATGAAGAACATAGTACAGTTGTATACACTTGCCATAAATGTAGATGTTCGAGTGTATTCACTGTTGCAGTCCGGGTTACCCACCCGCCATCCCCCTTTTCCATAATTTCTCTTTCCTTCACTATATTCTAAAGCCTTTGTGGTGTGTTTGCTTTTAGATGAAGGTAAAGTTTATGTTGCTAAAAGTGCATTTACATATACATTACTGTTTATTTATTTATATATATATATATATATATATATATATATATATATATATATATATATATTTCTCTTTTTTTTTTTTTGCTCCCCATTTAGGGGGCAACTGACATCTGGGGCATGAAAAACTGAATAAAATGGCGTCAGCTGCATGGTTTATACCCCCTGACGACTTGACATCATGGAAGAGGAGACAGCAACCAACGCAGGACCCAAGACTTTGTTATTCAGGCCGACTGAGGGCAACCTGCCAGCAGATTACCCAAATGTAATGACTGCAACAGTGAATACACTCGAGCATCTACATTTATGGTAAGTGTACACAACTGTACTTTGTCTTTACTATCTGCTGCAATTCTGTTTTCATAGCTAGCTTTACAGGATTTGATGGGGGATCTCAACTTTTTGTTGAGACTGATAAGGGAGTTTTTCCAGTCTTGGGACTTCACCTTATTCCGCATCAGTTTCCTCTTCCTGTTGTAGAGTTTGTTTATGGCAGGGGACAACCAGAATGGCTTCCTTTTTTTGGAGGAGAGCATCCTGGTTCTATTGGGTATGGCAAGATCCATGCATTTGTGTACGTGTTCGTACAGTGTATTGGTGTATGATTCGGCTGTCATGCAACTATTCTTCATTTGCATGGGTGCTGTGAAGTTAGCCACCTCTGTTTTTAGGAGCCCACAGTTAGCTTCTGAGAAGTTTTTCATGGTGGTTACCTTTGCGGGGTGTGGGGTGTGGATTTCCAAGGTGATTAGTTTGTGGTCTGATCTAACCAGGGAGGAGTTGACTATTGGTGTGGAGCAACGGTAGCCCATGTTAGTAATTACCAGGTCAAGAATTTGCTACCTCTAGTGGGGGTAAGGACGAGTTGGTCCAGGGCATTGGAATTAATGAATTCCAGGAAACGTTGGGCAAGTGTATTGGTACATGAGTAGTTTTCCCATTTAATGGAGGGGTAGTTGAAGTCACCCAGTATGAGTGTGTTAGGTTGGACCCTAATATTCTCCAGGGTACTTAGGAATGTGGAGTGTGCGTCTTGGGACATGGTTGGGGACCTATAGCAGGCTACGACCTGAATTGCTGTCTTACCCAGTGTTAGCTGCACCTGAAGTATCTCTGATGCATTATGTTGGGCTACCAGTCTGGAGGTGTGCGCATGTTTTATGAATATGGAATCACCACTGCCTTTGGAGCTTCAATCCAAGTTCTGGGGCTGAAAGGTGTGAAATGAGTTATAGCCTGATAGTGCAGGTGTGCTTTCTGCTGCTTTGAACCAGATCTCTGTTACAGCACAAATGTCGGTGTTCTCCATTTTAAGGAGTGCTTCGAATGAGTGCATTTTGAGTTGAAAGTTGTGTGAGAAGAAAGTTTTAGGGGAGTGAATTGTTTTGGCTAAGAAGTGGAGGAGGAAGGTGTATGAAGGGGAGTTTTGTGGCGAGTGATAGTAAATTTTCTTAAAGCTGTATTTGTTGTCTGGAACAGCTCAGGCATAAAAGGAGGAAGAGCTGAGCTTGTATGTATGTATGAAGTTGGGAAGGAGAAGATTTGTGTACGTAATGTGCTGGAATATGTGCTTGCTGCAGTAGGTTCAGTATCCTAATGTGGGTTGTTGTGAAGGCTGTTGGACCTCAAAGAGCTGTTAGCATTAAAAAAAGGAGTGTTTGTGAACTGTATTGTGAAACAGACTAAGTGAGGACATTGACACTGGAGCAATTCTATTTGGTTTGGTTGAGCAGAAAGTGCATCAGCCATTTATGGAGATTAATGATCATTTCTAATGATTTAATGTCTTGGGGTATGTTTTCCAAAGTTGGAAAGTGGAGTTTGCAGATGGGATGTGGTTTGAGAAGGAGTCCGTAGATTATAACCAAGCAGAGCTCTTTTTGGAATTTTTTGAGCATAGAAGGGGAAGCTTTCTTTTTATACCAGTTTCCATAATGGAATACCCAGAAGGTGGGTGGGTTTTTCACGCATGGGCAGCCATTTGCCTTTTGCAAGAGTAAGACAGTGGTGTTCCCTTTTATGGGATAGGTTATTGAACCAGCAAGTGTTTGTGGTGGTTTATGGAGAAATACAGTTCTCTTGTAAAGCAGAAGCTCATAGGTGTATACTAGGCTTAACAACCACTAGAGCCTTTATAAAACTTAGCAGTGCAACCCAAATTTGAACCACAAATTTGATTTATATGGGATGATTTACAGACTGCCTCTGTCCTTCAGAGACATTGGTGCCAGACCAGTGGGTGAATTTCTGACTTCCATCCATTGGTCCAAGTTGCACTTAAATAGGGTTAAGGATGAGCTCTGCTTCACATGAATGGAGGGGAGCCTGTTCTCTGAGGGAATTCTGAGAGAAATATGTCTGTTTTCCAACATGTTCTATTTATGTCAGAAGCAAAATTTTGGTCTTTTGATCTAGTAGCCCTGATGCTGTTTGCTTTGCGGATTTGCTAAAGATTATCAAAATATGGTCCAGGGATGCCTTGTGTGCCAGTCAAATATCAGTTCTCAGTAGTCTGTATGATACTGAGTATAGACATAGGGCATTATTTTTACTTCCTGTAATTTTTTGGTAAGGAAACTGTGGACATTCCAGTTGCTGCCAGTGTCTGGCAAGGTACATACTAAAGAGGGCATTCTATTTTTTTTTTATTTCTCCAAGTCTGTTGGGTTTCTAATACCATGACAGGAATGGACTCCATTCCAAAGTAAAAGTATGATTAAAGATCATGAAATTAGTATTTTTTCAGTATTTGGTGTTAGCCAGAAGTGCTCTTTGCAGCACCTACAATATGTCCAGTAATGACTCCTCCTGCAAATCATACTGAGTTACATGTATTAGTAACATATCTAAGTATGATTGTAAATTCTTTTTAATAAGACCCATTGCTGCTGCTACTACTACTGAAACTGTCTGGGTGTTTTTCTTCCACAATGCCTTCATTTCTGCCTACAAATCCTGGTATTTTATGACTTTGTGTCTCTTTGTACGTAAGACACTGTAGTCATTGGGTGTAGCAATTTCAGTGATCAATGCTACTTTTGTCTTCTTTTCATGGACTACTGTATCTGGTTTTCTCGCATCTATTTTTGAACTGCTGGAAATGGATGATTCCATGTGATATAAACTTCATCATTTTTATGATGCTTTGTGACTCATGTTTCCAGTGTTTTTCATCTACTTCAGTATTATAATGTTTGCACAATCCCCAATGAAACACTCTTGTACTTTCAGTTCCTCATCTGATGAACTATATAGTTTTAAATCATCTGTGAAAAGAAGCTGAGAAGTCTTTACACTTTGTTGTTTTCTGGGTGCTAAATGGTAGCCATGACTAATCAGTTCAGTAGACAGCTTAATGGCTTAAGGGCAAGACAAAAGAGCAGTGGTGACAGAGTCACCCTGGAATATTCTCCTTTGAATTTTTATCCCTGAAATAATAATTTGTCCTGGTTTAACTGCAAAGTGATTTACCACTGTTTCATAGTCAGTGTAATATAATCGATCAGTGTAGGGTATATCTTTTAAATTTTAAACCCTCTTTGTCCATGAATGTGGTATACTGTCAAATGTTTTTGTAGTCTATCCATGTCATACTTAGACTCTTCCCCTTTTCAGTTTTCCATTATAGGTTCATAGGTAGGTACTAGGCTATCGGCCCAAGGGCCTACGCAAGCCTAGCCAACAAGGTTCCCTGGCTTACGCCACCCAAGTAAGTTATTTTCCTGTGCCACTGACGAGCAGAGACACAGAAGTGATCCCCGGGGTGTATTTCCCATCCACTCATCAAGATTTTTCTTGAAGAGTGCTAATGAAGAACTTTGCTTGACGTAGATGGGTAGCCTGTTCCAGAGTATGGGAAGTCTCTGGGATAGGAATCTATCCCTCCAGCATGTCCTGTTTATTGTGGTGACAAGGTTTAGGTCCCTAGAGCGTGTAGCTTGGAGGGATTGGGATTTCTTTAGGTGTAGCATGTCCAACAGCTCTGGGTTTGACATAGCTTTATATGTTAGGCAGAGATCACCTCTGAGTAGGCGATATGCTACAGAGTAAAGCTGGAGTTTTTTTAAGGTGGTCAGTGTAGGGCATTTGTTTGAGTCCAGTAATCCTCTTTGTGAGGTACTTTTGTGGCCTTTCCAGTTGTTGCAGATGTCTTGTGAGGTACATTCCAAAAGGGGCGTTGTACTCTATAATGGGTCTAATGAGTGATGAGTAGAGGGTTACGATGACCTCTTTTTTCCTGGATGAGAACCCTTTTATGATGAGGTGTGCCACGTAGAAGGACTTCCTGACTACTGTGGCGATGTGACTATCAAAGGAGATACTACTGTCCACCTGGGTCCCAAGGTCTCTTATCACGCATTCGGTGTTAAGTAGATTGCTGCCTATGTGGTAGTTCATGGGTACAGAGTTTTTACCAAAGGGGATGACACTGCACTTTTTGGCATTGAGCTTGAGGCCATGGCTCGGACACCAGGCATCTGTCTCAGAGAGGCCCTTCTGTAGGATGTTCACATCATTTGGGGACTTGACTATGGCTCCTAGTTTGCAGTCATCTGCGAACTTCGTTAGCCAGAGGCCTTCTGTGTTAGCCTATACTTCAGAGAAGTAGATACCAAACAGGAGCGGTACCAGGACGGAACCCTGTGGTACTCCACTTGTCACTGGTTTGAGGTCAGATTTGGAGTCTGCAACTTTTGCAGTGTGGGTTCTGTCAGTGAGCCAGTTGGCAACCCATCTTGTGACATAGGGATTTATGCCTAGTTTATTGAGTTTAGCTATAATTCCAGAATGGGGGATGGTGTCGAAAGCCTTGGTGAGGTCAAGATAGGCTGTGTGAACCACTTTACCCTCATCTACAGCTTTGGTGACTGCCTCAAAGAAGTCGATCAGGTTCAGGAGGCATGATCTGCCTTTCACAAACCCGAACTGGGTGGGATCCAAGGTTTGGAGGTTACCAGTGTCTTTATTTATGAGTTCCATGATGGTACATTCCATGGCTTTGCAGACCATGCTCATCAGGCTAATAGGTCTATATGACTTTATTTAACAACAAATGATCCTTTGTTCCATATGAATTTCTTTTGTTACCCTTTTGTTCTATTGTCATGATTGAGTTTTCTTCTAAATTACTATAAACTGTCAGTATCAGTTCCAGTGTATAGTTTGTGTTATTCGAAGGCAAGTTATTGGTCTGTAGTTTTTAGGATAGCTTGCAGGTTCACGCTTAAATAGCAGTATTGTTTTTCCTGTTAACCATGCTGTTGTCTGCAGGGTGTGCATATAAATACTTCTTACTTATGGTTAAATCTTCATGTAAAAATGTTAGCACTTTTAGCCAGAAGTTTGGTATTGCATCTGGCCTGGGGTTTTCTAATTAGGAGCTTTTCTTAACTTTTTCAATCTCTCTCTGGCTGTTACTTCATTCCATTTCATATCCTGTGTATTTTAATTTCTTAATCTTTCTTTTACTTCTATCCATTTAGCATCTTTATGTTCCACAGGATCTTCATAGATATTTCTCCAAAATGCATCTATTCATTTTTTTTTTTTTTTTTGGTGGTGGTGGTTCAATTCCTTTTGCCTTGTTTCCCAATAGGTCATCAATAAATTGCTTATTTTGAACTTTTCCTTTATATTTATCTGCATATCTTCTACGATGTTCATCGTGTTTCACTGTTGCAGTCATTACAATTGGGTTATCCTGTTGGCAGGCTACCCGCAGTCAGCCCGAGTTCCAAAGTCTATGTCCGGCGTCAGTTGCTTTCACCTCCTCCCTGACGTCAGTGCACCAGGGGTATAAAAGATGCAGCCAATGCCATTTTCTTCAGTTTTTCTTGCCGCGCGGTGCCCGAAGCAAAAGCAGTTCACAAGTGCCGGTCGGCCAACTCCTGAGATTTTCAAATTTGAATTTCAGATCCGAAGTCTTCATTAAAGCTAAGTACCCCGTTGGGGAAACTTTTTTCGTGCTCCAGACCGATGTCAGAAAAAGTTAATAATTGTATTTCTTGTGGGAAGCAAATACTTCATAAGGATTTTCATTCTTACTGTATTCCTTGCCTAGGCCCTGACCATGACGTTGCTAGTTGTCGATTTTGAGCTAGATTTAACCAATGCACTATTAAGCATCGGTGCGATTTTGCATTTCATTACTTTGGCAGAAAATTCAATTATATAATGCCATCAGAACAGCTGACTACCGGAGTTTATAAAAAGCGCAAAGAAAAGGACAGGCATCCGAGGTCCAAAACCGACGACGAGGCTTCCGCTAGGCCTTTCGCCGGTTCTCCGGTTCTCAGTGAGGTGCTTTCGCAGCCCCTGACACCCGCTACCTCAGAGCCACAGGCCGCTTCCGACTCCCACGTGGAGCAGACTAGACCGCTGGAAACTCAAGGTATTGGACACTCTGAAACTATTCCCTCAGATGGGTCCAGAGCCGCTGAGCAGGCATTGGCTTCTGAGGGTGTTTTCAGGCCTACACAGTTATATGTGAAACCAACTTCAGCTTCAAAGGCAAAGACTAAAGCAGCTCTAAAGACAAAGAAACAAGTACAGCATTCTCCTGGACAGGCCACCATGCCTAAAAAACAGATGCTTAAAATGGCCGAAGACTTAATTACTTTGATCAGGGATTCCCATCCCCCTCCTGATAAGAGGCCTAGGCAAGAGATAGAATATGAATCTTCAGATCAGGTTTCCATTTTTTCTGATTCCTCTTCTGAACAGGAATATTCTCTTCCTCCCTATGAGGATTCTGATGCTGATGAATCTATCCCTTCAGCCTGTCCTCCTGAGGATTATTCTTTTGGGGAGACCCTGCATACTATGAGGGAGCATTTCCACTGGGAGAGCCAAGATTACTCAGAATCCAAGAAAAGGCTCAGAGACTTCCTTTTATTACCTCAGCACAGGCCCCTTGCTATTCCTCCTGTTTTAGACATTGTAGATGATGTATTTTCAGAGTCCGGTCTGTCTCCTGACTCTTTACCACCAGCTCCTGTTAAGCCAGACAGATACTACAGGGTTCCTGATTCACATAAATTTCTTTATAAAAACCTTGCTGCTGACCCAGAAACTATCTCTCAGGGTCCCAAAGGGGTCAAGGCTTCCAATGCAAAAAACCCTATCCCCTCTGATAGGGATTCAAGGGCCCTGGACAGATGGGGAAAAAGATTTATACTTCTGCTACCTTGGCTGGAAGAGCTTTAAATTGCCAGTTTCATATGCTTAAATATCAGCAATATCTTATGTCACTGCTTAAACAGAAAATGTTGACAAATTCAGAATGTGCAGAAAACAAAGAAATGCAGGATTTAATGCATGCAGCTGAACAAGTGGGAAAACATACTTTGCAATGTGGTTTTGATTCTCTAGAGGCCTCCTGCAGGGCCGCTGTTACAGGTTCTGTCATTAGGAGGCATGCTTGGTTAAAAGAACAGAATCTGCCCGATCATGTTAAAACAAAACTATTAGATGCTCCATTACAGCATGATACCTTGTTTGGTGTTAAAGCAGAAGAGGTGTTGAAGAAAATGGAGGACAAAGCTAAATCTATGCAAACAGTCAAGGATTTCTTGCAGGTACAGACTCCCAGATTTAGCAGGAACTGGCCTACAAAGAATTGGTCCTTTCTAGTGTCAGACAGGCTACAAAGAGGCAGATACAGACGCCCCAGAGGCAGATCACAGCCCCAAGGCTCATACAGGCCTAAACATTGGGGTGCTTCTACCTCCAAAAGTGGAGAGGAAAAATCGCAGCCATACAGGAAACAGTCTCAATGACTTTCCCCTGCCAGCACCAAGCACTTATCTTCTGGCAGCTCCTTTGGGGGGAAAACTAGCACTTTTTTCACAAAATTGGCACATGATCACCCAGGACAAATGTGTCTTAAATATCGTATCACAAGGCTACAGGTTCCACTTTCACACCCTGCCAAGGCCAAACGGTATGCCAGACCTGCCACGCAATCAATGGGCAGAGGCACAAAAACAAGTTTCATCCCTCATGGACATGAGAGCCATTCAGCATGTACCACAGCAAGAGCAGGGACTAGGATTTTACTCAAGGCTATTCTTGGTGCCCAGAAAGGACAAAGCCTGGAGACCAATACTGGACCTGTCTATCCTAAACACATTCCTGGATATTCCAAAATTCAAAATGCTAACTCTGCAGCAGCTTCTGCCCATGCTGGGCAAGAAGGCTTGGCTTGTGACTTTAGACCTAAAAGAGGCATACCTGCATGTCCCAATCAGACAATCATGCAGAAGATACCTCATATTTATAGCTGGCTCAATACATTACCAATTCTCTGCACTGCCCTTTGGCTTATCTACTGCGCCCAGGGACTTCACAAAATGCCTGGCACCAGTAATTGCATTTTGCAGACAAAGAGGAATACAAATATATCCTTACTTGGACGACTGTTTTATTCAAGCAGAGAACAAGGACATTCTACTACAGCATCTGGCGTTTGTAAAAAGATTACTAACAGGTCTAGGGTACACAGTAAATGAAAATAAATCAAAACTTGTACCCTCTCAAGAGATAATATTCCTGGGTGCAAGCTTAAATACAACTGCCCAGATGGCTTATCTCACGCCAGACAAACACAGGCAACTGACTACTTATTTCACAATGCTGGCAACAAAGACCCAGTTATCTGCAAGAAAAAATCTGCAGGCTTTGGGCTTCATGGCATCCTGCATTCTGCTATTTCCATATGCAAGACTGCATATGAGGAAACTTCAATGGTATCTAAAAAGTGTTTGGACTCAACATTGCCACAGCCTGGAAACAATAATTACCCTCATTTCCTGCCTGCAAAAGGAGTTTCGATGGTGGGCAAAAGCCTGTCACCACAACACGGGACAGCCATTCACCTTACCCACAGCCAGGCAGACATTGACAACAGATGCATCAGATTATGCCTGGGGGGGCCCACATGGCAGGAAGATGTATTCAGGGTGCATGGTCCACAAGTCAAATGCATCTACATATCAATAAAAAGAGATGCTACCTGTTCAGAATGCCCTGACAGCCTTCAAGGATCTACTTCATCCAGGACAACTACTGATCAAGACGGACAATACTACAGTCATGTGGTACATAAGCAGGGAGGCACACATTCCTACACCCTGTGCAGAATAGCCATGAACTTGTGGGACACAGCATTGACTTACCAAGTACATCTGCAAGCACAATTCCTGCCAGGAAGGAGAAATATTCTGGCAGACGAACTAAGCAGAAACCTAATGGATCCCCACGAGTGGAAATTGGATCCACAAGTCTTCAGCATGATAACAAGGAACTGGGGATGCCCGGACATAGACCTATTTTTCTCCCCTCACAACTGCCAACTACAGAGATTCTGCACAAGGACCTATCACAATCAAGCATGGAAAGTGGATGCTCTATCTTTCAGCTGGAAAAACCTAACAGTTATATGCCTTTCCTCCTCTGCCTCTCCTCCCCAAGGTACTCCTCAAGGTCAGACAAGAGAAGCCAAAAATGATACTGATTGCCCCAGACGGGCCCCGCCAGCACTGGTACCCAATCCTAAAGAGCTCGTCTCAATGCCCAGCTTGGACATTACCTCAATTCCTCACTTATTGACCCAACAAGACAGTCAGATACTGCACAGCCAACTCAGGACCTTAAACCTGGCAGCATGGCGAATAATGTAGCCATTCAAGACGCACCTCTCTCTAAAGCAGTGATGGATGTTATTTTGGAGGCCAGGAGGCCTAGCACCAGAAAATCTTATGCAGAAAAATGGAAGAGATTCTATGCTTGGAACCAGGCACAAGGTATTGACTCGATTGTTCTAAATATTCCTCAGATTTTGCAATACTTAACTGAGATGCTGGATAAAGGCCTTTCCTTTTCATCAATTAAAATTCATGCCTATGCCATTTCAGCTCATTACAATACAGAACCACCTATTATTTCTCATCCATTACTAAGGCAGTACCTCAGAGGGGCCAAAACCATAAGACCTCCAAGGAGAGCACCAATACCTGCATTGGGACCTCAATTATGTTTTGGAAAAACTCACACTGCCTCCGTTTGAGCCAGCCTCTGCAGCTGAAATAAAATTCTTATCCTGGAAAACAGCTCTGCTCCTAGCAATAACCTCCACTAAACGAGTCTCAGAGTTACAGGCACTCATGGCTGTGGAACACTTTATCATTTTCCATCCTGACAGGGTTTCTCTGAGGACAAACCCTACATTTATGCCTAAGGTAGTGTCCAGTGTGGCTCTTAACCAAACAATTAATTTGCCTACCTTTTATCCAAACCCATAGAATAAGGGTGAGAGACTTCTGTATTCTTTGGACATTCACAGGCAGCTACGCTTCTGCTTGGACAGAACCAAAGCTTTCAGAAAGACTGAACAACTTCTAGTGGCATATGCTGCAGGATCACAAGGAAAGCCTATCTGAAAGCAGACTATTTCAAAGTGGATAGGCCGTTGCATTCGTTTCTGCTATTCACAGCATGGCAAATCAGTGCCTAAGGGCATTAGGACACATTCAACCAGAGCAGCAGCCACTTCAGCAGCCTTCCTCAGAGGAGTACCAACCAAAGACATCTTAGAGGCTGCAACTTGGAGTTCAGTGCATACTTTTGCAAAGCACTATCACTTACCCCTCTACTCTAAATCCTGATAGCCCCTCCGAATCCTATTTAGCACCAGCCTCCCAACCTTAGCTTTGGGATTCAACCCAATTGTAATGACTGCAACAATGAAACATGATGAACATAGTACAGTTGTGCACCTACCATAAATGTAGATGTTCGAGTGTATTCACTGTTGCAGTCCAGGTTACCCTCCCACCATCCCCCTTTTCCTTTAATGGGACTTATCTGTACTTCTCTATTCTATACAACCTATGCGGTGTATTTGCTTGTAGATGAAGGAAAAGTTGTTTTTTATGCATACATGCTTATTGGCATAATTTAGCCTACCATTTTAGAGGCACCTGACATCTGGGGCAAGAAAAACTGAAGAAAATGGCATCGGCTGCATCTTTTATACCCCTGGCGCACTGACGTCAGGGAGAAGGCAACAACAGCTGACACCGGACCTAGACTTTGGAACTCGGGCCAACTGCGGGTAGCCTGCCAGCAGGATAACCCAATTGTAATGACTGCAACAGTGAATGCACTCTAACATCTACATTTATGGTAGGTACACAACTGTACTTTTTTCTGCTTGTGCTGATACTTTTAGTTTATCATTTGCGATAGTGCACGATATTTCCTGATCTGTTCTGATAATACACATTGCTTTTATCATAGGATCATAGGAAGTTACTAGGCCAATGGCCCTAGGGCCCTTGGAAAACTAGCCAAATTCTACCCTTATTTCCATAATCAGCACCTAATGCCCCTGTCCAAGAGGGACACAGGTGGAACCTACGGGGTGAATTAACAGTTACCAGTCCAGTCGTCCAGATTGCATTTGAAGAGGCCCAACGATGTGCTGTGTTTGACATGAAGTGGGAGCCTGTCCCAAAAGTGTGGTAACCTCTGGGAGACAAATCTGTCCCTCCAGCAGGTTCTATTAATGCCCCATACCAGGTTAAGGCCTTTAGAGCAAGTAACCCGTGTATCATTTGACTTGCAGATATTCAGCATTTCCAATAAAGCAGGGTCAGAGACTGCCTTATATGCAAGGCAGAGATGGCCTTTGAGTAGCCTTTATGAAACAGAATAAAGTGACAGTGATTTCAGATGATCTACATAGGACAAATGCTGAAGACCTTGAATTTTCCTTGTGAGGAATCTTCATGGTCCTTCAGGTGCTTGGAAAGGTACATACCAAAAGGGACGTTGTACTTGGTTAATTGGCCTGATGAGAGAAGAGTACAGGGAGGTTATAACAGCAGTATAGAATGCCCTTCTTACCACTGTGGAGACATAGTGATCAAAGATAAGGTTGCTGTCAAGCTGTATGCCCAGGTCTGTCACCATTGAGCGAGTCCTTTATCGTGTCTCTTTCTAAGTACTTTTGTTGATCTGTTCCCTCTTCTATACTCTTCTAACAGTGACACTACTTGTCTTAAATGCTTTGTAGTTTTCTCTGTTTGATACTTCCATGATGGCATTCGATTTCTCCCTTTCCTTTTTCTTACCACCCCATGCTTTTCTGCTAAGACTTTCTGTTAGTGACTGAGCTGCTCAGTAATGTATCCTGTTTACTTCTGTATATCACATGAAACCCAATGGACAGTCCTAATTACTGTGTTCATTTGTTTTATCAAACTTCTAACTTTTTGGGTTTTACTGACTTTCTGTAGTCTATTTCTTTCATTGATCTTAATATGTTTGTCCATTTCTATTTAATCAAGCAACTTTTCACTTAGATAATTTTCTTCTAAACTGAAGGCACATTCTTTTTCTCCATTTCCTGTGGGCATTTTATAGGAAGTTTCAGAAGATCTTCTCTACCACATTCTCTTCAGTTTCATCTGTTGTTCTTTCATATGAAAGTTCATTGACCTATCACTCCAGAACATTGACTGTCAGAGTTGCCACAGTTTCCTGTTCCTTCTCTTGCTGTGCGACTTCAGCTGAACAGTTGTACTAGTTTCCTGTGAAAGACTCCAAAGTATCTTCATATGGCAACTGATCAGATGTTTCCCACTCCACTGATTTCTCCTTAATTTGGGGATCTACTGATCTATCCTGCTGTGATGTTATCTGAGTTGGATTTTCTACACCAAGTCCTTTACTTCGCAGGTAATCCATAACTTCAGATGTTAAGTAGTCCTATCTCACCTTCATTCTTTACATATGGGATCGGAGCCGATCCTCTGCTCCGAGTCGGCCTATTTACAAGCTGGAAGACTTCTGGTTGGCTTGTGGCTAGGTAGGTATCCCATGGTGCACCAGTACAATCCCCAGATCTCGTTTGCCGCGTCAACGAGTTTGGTTGTTCTTCTCTTTGGCTCTGGCTAAGTGTTTGCATATTTTCAACTTTTTCAAAGTTTTCTTCACTGTTTACCTTAGATTAGATATTTGGTTCTATAGAGTTAAATCGTTACTGTTTGTAGTATTCAGTTAGCGTAGCATAAAGTTATCTTATATTTGCGCCATTTGGTGCAATTTTTACCCCTTTGGCCGTTATTTCCTCTTGGTATCCCTTGTACCAGGCTTACTATTTGGATTAAAGTAGGCGCTTTTTGCACACTAGTATTCTGTGTGTTTAAATAGAATTTGGTGGTTTCCGCTTGCTATTTAGAGTTATTAGATTGCTTTTAGCATCATTTGCTAATATTGTTGACAGAACTTTGTTCTGTTTGTTTTTGCCTTGACTTGTACTATTATTGTTCTCCACTGTTCTGTTGAGTGTGCTATTCTCCCTTATAACTGTTGGGTCTGTTTAAGTTAGAAGATCCTATCACCCCTTGCCTGGGCTAGGCCCGTTTAGGTTAGAGAACCTAGCCCTTATCTTCCCTTTCAGCAGGGCTAGGCCCGTTTAAGTTAGATGACCTAGTCCAACTCATTCTTTTTTTTCTACTCTGTATGTGTGTTCTATTGATTTGAGAATGTCTAAAGAGAGTAAGGAGCATAAGCCATCCAGCTTCAAGAAATGTGTTAAGTGCTCCCAAAAGATGTCCTTAACGGATGGTCACGGTAATTGTGTTTACTGTTTAGGGGCCATCCATTTGCAGGAGACCTGTTTATTCTGTCATACCGTTAGTCACAAGGTGTTGCAGGAAAGGAAGAATAAGTTAATTCTAAAAGGTCTTAAGCCTTCCTTTGAGGAAGTCTTGTCTAGTTCCTCATCATCCTCCAAATTTGCTAAAGGAAAGTCTAAATCTGCCAAGAGCCCCTCCCCGGCACCAGCTGGGGTTTCGGAGCCACCTCTTAAAATTGCGAAAACTGTCTCACCAGCTCCACAGACTTCAGAGCCGACTGAGAGTGGCATTGTTGTTGCAGGGTCAGTTCCAAGTTTTTCAGAGCCGACTGCTGAGACTCTTGAGACTACTTCTCGGAGCCGGTCTATGGATCCTCTACCGGTCTCCTTGTTAGTGAAGTCTCCTGTACCTTCGAGATCTGAATCTCGTACCATGTCATCCAGGTCTTCCAGGAGTTTATTGGAAAAAGATGTGGAGAAGGGTAGTGCTGAGACTTTTGAAGTAATCTGCTTTGCCTAAATTGTTGTTGGCTCTGGCCCAATTGGCTCCGGAGCCACTCAAGCCTGTTCAACCCGCTGTGTTCATTCCTCCTCCGAGCCATACTGGTTTTTCGGAGCCGGAGTGCTTGGTACCACCGGTGGAACCCTTGGCTCCAACTCCAATTGTGGCTGTTTTGGAGCCAAGTTCTGCTCTGACACTTTCAGTGCCGTCCGTAGTGTCCAAGGGTCGAAGCTGTCTGGTCGGCTCCGAGAGGGATGGTTGGAACCAAACGTCTTTGTTCCGTGTCTTCCTCTCGGCGTATCGGCTAAGTTGAGTTCGGACCCTGCATCTATCTTGGAGCCGATGGCTCTGGCCCCGACAGCATTCTTGGTCTCCTTGGAGCCGGAGAGGTTGGCTTTCGACATGATGAGGAGTGTGCTGTCCCGACCATCTACTCCTACCGGGGGTACTGGCACTCTTCCCCCCATAGCACCTACATCTGTCTCAGCTCCTACTCCCTCCAGTGGCAGCAGAGATCCCCAGCCTCTGGAGCCACCGGCCGGTGGCCCCCATTCTTCCGAGACCTCTCTGGAATGTCCTTTCGAGGAGCCCCCATGGTAGAAGACTTGTAAGAGGAAGCATGTTGATTCCCAGGATGAGTCTTTGGCATCTGACACTGACCTCGAGGAGTCGGAAGGGTCTCCCAAGTTGTCGTCTGATGATGTCTCCTTTGTAGACATCCTGGAGATCCTTAAACAATGGTGTGACTGGCCCACTGTTACCCCTTCTGATGAGGAGTTGGTGGTGTACCGGAAGGCTTTTGGGTCCCACCCTTCTGCCTCTTGGGTGTCTCCAACTTTCGACGAACTAATGGATTTAGTTAGTCGAAAGGTGTGGGATACTCCTGATGCCATGGAGCCAGTTCCCGGAGACCAAACAAGTTCCTCTCTTCCCCTCCAGGAAAACACTTTTTATCTAAAGGTGTGCCTGTAGATGCCATGGTGGTGGCAGTGGCCACTAAGAAGGAGATAGCTGAGACTTCTTCTGTTCATCCGCCGAATAAGGATTCTGGAACGATGGACAGATACGGGAAGCGTATCTTCTCTTCAGCGGCATTTACTCTTAGATCGCTGAATTACCTTACTCACTTTACTAGGCTCCAGAGAGACCTCCTTAAAGCGTTAGGAGATTCTACACAAGGTACATGTACTGAGGGTGTCCCTAACAAGGTTTCTGCCCAGTTGTCCACGTTGACCTCTATCGTTAACTCCTCCATGTGGCTTATTTCGTATGCCGCCGATGGTGCGAGCAGGGCAGCGGGTTTAGGAATTTCCTTGTGGCGTCATTCCTGGATGCGTCTGTGTAACTTTGCAGAACTGTTTGTCTGCCTTTACCAATGCCCCATTTGACGGTTTCTCATTGTTTGGATCCAAGGTAAAAGACACTCTCACCCAGTGCAACCAAGAAGGATAAACACTCTCTGCCGTGGGAGTACATTTTGCTGTTCCCTCTAGACCATACCCTAAGGGTTAGAGGGGCGGTAAAATGTGGTTCAAGTAGCCCAGAGGTTTTTCCAGGAAGCACAGGGTGACTCCTCCTTCAGAGGCAGAGGAGGAGGAGGAAATGGTAGATAGAGCCAGGGGCAGTCTGCAAAACCAGGGAGGTTGTGATTCCTTTCGGGGCTGGCCTTACCAGCGCTCCTGATGTGGGGCCCGACTGTGCTTCTCTGGGGCTGGTCGGGGGTTGCATTTCTTTGTATCCAGAAGCCTGGCTAAGTATCACTCAGGACAAGTGGGTACAAACAATTATTACCAGAGGTTATGTAATACCCTTTTCTCTTCCACCTTTTGTTCCCAAGAAGATCCCAGATGTTCCACCCAATCACAGGGATCAGGCAGCTGTGGAGGTCAACAAGTTGCTGTCAGAAAGAGTCATCCAAACCCTCCCAGCAGACCAAATAGGATTCAAAACTTACTCCATATTCTTTTTAGTGCCAAAACATACAGGGGACTGGAGGCCCATTCTGCTCCTCAGCAGATTGAATGAATCAGAAAGAAGGACAAGTTCCGGATGGTAACACTGCAGTCTACACTCCCATTGTTAGGGAAAGACAATTGAATGTGCTCAGTAGCTCTCCAAGACGCTTATTATCACATAAAAATTGACAGGACCAAGGAGTCATCTACACTTCCGACTGGGAGCCAGTCACTTCCAGTTCCGTGCTCTGCCTTTTGATCTCACCACAGCCCCCAGGGTGTTCACCAAATGTATGACAGTAGTAACAGCTCACCTGAGTCGTTGAGGATTCCAGGTGTTTCCGTATTTGGACGACTGGCTCCTGACTGCCCCCACCAGGCGTCTACTCCTTCAGAGCAGGGGCAATACTATTCAGCTTTGTGCCCAACTGGGAATCTCTATAAATTGGGAAAAATCTGCCTTATTGCCCTCTCAATCTGTGAATTTTATAGGCGCAGAGATAGACACAGTAAACATGGTGGTTCGTCTTCCTGCCGAAAGGGCACAAAACCTGGTATTTCAAATTCACTTTATTCTTCCCTTGCAAAGGATCAAAACCAACATTGTTCTACAGCTCCTTGGGACCATAGCTTCCACCATACTATTAATGCCACTAGCCAGGTTGCACATGAGAATTCTTCAGTGGCTCCTGTCGTCGCAATGGTCCTTTCAGCACCTTCCATTATCCCATTCTACTGATGGAATCTTGCAAGAAGGACCTCCATTGGTGGACATTACCCAATCAACTGACCACGGGCTCTTCAATTGTTCCTCGCCAACCCGTTGCCACTGTAACCACGGACACCCCACAAATAGGGTGGGGGAAGGCATTATCTAGGCAGGACTGTCCAAGGCACATGGCAAGACCATGAGGCCCACCTGCATATCAGCGTTCTAGAGATGAGGGCGGTGCTCCTGACATTGCAAGCACTTCACAACCTTCTTCCTCTGGGGACTATTGAGATACAGTCAGACAACATGTCGGTAGTATGGTATATCAACAATCAGATGGAACAAGATCTTACCCACTCTGTCGAGAGGCCATGCGAGTTTGGGAATGGGCAATATCTTCCCAGCGCTTTCTGGTTGCGATGTACATTCCAGGGATGACCAATGTGATAGCCAGCAAGCTCAGCCGGGTGATTCTGATGCCTCACGAGTGGTGTCTGAAACAGGAAACAGGGAAACAGATTTTCTGCAGGTGGGGACAGCCTTGCTGCGACCTCTTTGCCAGTCCAATCAATGCCAAATGCAGCAGCTACTTTTCCCTCATCCCCCCTCCGGGGGAGTCACCCAGAGATGCACTTGTTCACGATTGGCCCCTGGGTCACCTGTATGCTTTTCCTCTCATTCCCAAGGTGATTCAGAAAGCGAAATGGCTAGGAAGCAAGTTGATCTTCATTGCTCCTTACTGACCTCGTCAGGTTTGGTTCCCCTTCCTCAGGCCTCTTCTCCTGGACAATCCTTGGATTCTGGACCCAGTTCCAGACCTGTTGACTCACATGTCAGGTTCGCTTCACACCTCATTACACACCCTCAATTTGACAGCGTGGCTGCTCCAGTTCCATCCCTAGTCCGGCTTCACGACTTCTCACCTTCCATGACTCATATCCTTATGTCTTCTCATAAACCGTCAACTAGGAAACTTTATTCCAGTAAATCGAAAAGATTCTCTCTTTGGGTGGAGAAAATGGATGTTGACCCCTTCACTGCTTCCATTCCCGTGGCTTTAGAATTTCTCTCTGAACTATTTCACCAAGGATGTGCGGCTGCCACTATAAGAGTCCAATTGGCAGTGATTTCAAATTTCCATTTAGGGTTTCCAGATTCCAACTTGATGTCTCATAAATTGTGCAAAACCTTCCTCAAAGGGTGCCACCTTGCTTAGACCTCTGGTTCAGGAGTCTGTGGGCTCATGGGATTTAAAGTTTGTGTTATCTAAATTAACATCTCTGCCCTTTGACCTTCTCATTCATGCTCTTTGAAGTTCTTGTCTTGGAAGATGTTATTTTTGGTGGCTATTACGTCTTCCAGACGGGTGTCAGAATTGCAAGCCTCGTCTATTAAACCGCCTTATCTTTTTTTTCATAAAGACAGGGTGTCCCTTCATACTAATCCTTCCTTTGTCCCCAAGGTCTGTTCCCAAGCCACGTTGAGTCAGTCCATAGAGCTTCTGTTTTTCTTTCCGAATCACTCCAATGCAGCTGCGTACAGGTTTCACCAACTGGATATCCATAGACAATTACATTTTTATTTGCACCGGACTAAAGACATTAGAAAATCAAATCAATTGTTCATTGTCTTATCCGAATCCAGGTTGGGCTTACCATTTTCCAAAGCGACTCTCTCTAACTGGATTTTTAGCTGTATAGCTTATGTTTACAGTTCTGAGGACAAACCTTTACCCTTTAAAATCAAGGCTCATTCTACCAGATCTCAATCTACCTCTGCAGCCTTTCAAGCCAGGTTCCACTTGACAATATTTGTGCAGCTTCTACGCGGGCTACCCCTCACACTTTTATTACTCATTACAAATTGGATTTAATCTCCAGGGGTAGAGCTTCCTTTGGTTCCACGGTACTCAGGAGTATTTTTCCTTGAGCCACCCAAGGATAAGGTGCTAGGGACGCTGTCCCATATGTAAAGAATGAAGGGTGAGATAGGTCTACTTAACATAAAGAAGTTATGTACTTACGATAACGTTCCATGTTACTAGTCCATCTCACCCTTCATTCTTTCGAACCTGCCCTCCTGCCCCCATCCTGGAAGTACTTGGAGACTGAAAAATACCAATTTCATTATTTATGGAGACCTTTTAGTATTGGCTTTTTCTGTGGGCTGTTTATGTTTTTTTCTAGTCAGCAGCAAACAAGATCTGGGGATTGTACTGGTGCACCATGGGATACCTGCCTAGCCACGAGCCAGCCAGAAGTCTTCCAGCTTGTAAATAGGCCGAGTCGGAGCCAAGGATGGGCTCTGATCCCATATGTAAAGAATGAAGGGTAAGATGGACTACTAACATGGAACGTTATGGTAAGTACATAACTTCTTTTTTCTGTTTCTTTAACTTCTCCATTACTAATCCTTTTTCTACTTTTCTTGTTTGTTTTCATATATATTTTTTTTTTAATTGTAAAATTTTCCACGTCCAGATGCCCTTTCCTGCATTTCTCTTCAAATATCTTTGGGGCTGCTCTTTTTGTATTGATTAGTTTTGCTTTCTCCTTTGCACAAATATTGCACCACATTAAATCTCTTTTTCTTTCCCGTGTCCATATTTCTTCTTTAGATGTCTCCTGCTCCTCCTTACTTTGGGGACTTGTTTCATTATGCTGTGATGTAACATATGTTAGACTTTCTGCACTAAATATTTCACTTCACAAGTATTCCATAATTTCATCGTCTATTTTTTTTTACTTCTACTTTACTAATCTTCTGTTCTAACATTCCCTCTTTGTGATTGCATTTTTTTATTGTGAATTTTTCCATATCTGGATGCCTTTGCCTATATTTCTCTTTGAATATCTTTGGGGGTGCCTTTTTTGTGCTAATTAATTTAGCTTTCTTCTTTGCATAAATATTGCACCATATCAGATCTCTCTCTCTTTTCCATGTCCATATTTCTTTTTTATACCTTTCAAAAGTCTCTAGATTTTGTTCTTTATATTTTCACACTTCAATTGCTGCTTTTTCCAAACAGCCCAAAGTTTCTTGGTCTATATAATGTTCATAAACTGGTTGCATTAATGAGCACAGATTTTTATTTGAAGCTCCCCTTAGTTTTTCTCGTGGAAGTATTTTTCTTTCCTGTAACTTCTCTTTTAATCAACTTCTCTTTTAATCTTTTTGTATATTTTATGTCTGGAAATTCTGAGCTTTTTGCATAATATTAACAGTACATACTTTCTTATCCTCAATAGTCCACTGTATCATCTTTATGGCTCTTTTTTGGTCTATCAGTTTTTGTGGACTGCTACTTCCTTCTGCAACAGGGGGACCATCCTCCCCTTGGGCCTGGCCCACTATAATACGAGTCTGATGTGGGCCAAGTATAGTGGTAAAATGACATCTCTGGACCTAGATGCCAATGCCTTACTTATAAGTTGAGCAACATAGAAGGATTTTCTTACTACCTTGGACACACGTTGATCGAGGGATAGGTTGCTATCTACACGAGTTCCCAGATTCTTGACTAGTGAATTAACTTATAGGAGTGTTTTATTGATGACATAGTTACCTGAAGTGGCCGACTTCCCAAAAGGTACTATAAAGCATTTCTTATCATTGAGTTTTAGGCCATGGCTGTGGCACCAAGTATTTGCCTGTGTTAGACCTTCCTGAAGGGAGTTCTCATCTTGGGTGGATTTAATGACTTCTCCCATTTTGCAATCATCTGCAAACTTGGTCAGCCAGAGGCCTTTGACACTGGATTTCTGAGAAATAGATGTAGAAGGGAAGCAGGCCCAGCACATAGCCTTGAGGGACTCTACGTGTGACCATCCTTTTTTGTGGAGGTGGCTTCACCAATCCTAACCTGTTTGGTCCTATCTGTGAGCTAGATAGCTGTCCATTGTATTGTAAAGAGGTTTATGCCTGGCTTTGTAAGTTTGTTGACAATACCCAAGTAGGATATTGTCTCAAATGTTGTTGCCAGATCTGGGTAGGCAGTATGTCCTACTGCCCCCCATCCATTGCCTTAGTAGCCTTTTCAAAGAAGTCCACCAGGTTCAGTAAGCACGACCTACTTTTGATGGGCCAAATTGGAATGGATCAAGTGTCTGTTGGTCTCCTGTGTCCTTGTTGATAATTTTCATGATAATTCTTTCCATGGCTTTTCAAATAAAGCTAGTCAGACTATTGGGTCTGTAGTTTCCGGGATGTGTTGAAGGTCTTCACTTATGAATGTGGATGACTGTTGCAGTCCTCCATTCTTGTGGCGAAAAGACTGTTTTAAAATTGTAGTTAAACAGTGACTTCAGTAGTCCTGATTAGACTCTTCAGGTGGCATCCCAGAATGTTATCAGGAACCACTGAGGCTGTGTTTCTGTCTTCAGCAAGCACAGCCAGTACATGCTCCATAGTTATAGTTGGAGGGGTTATGTTTGAGGGTATTTCTTGGGGGATGATTGGGGGTGAGAGGCGGTAAAGTTGGAACTAAATTTGTCTGTTAACAGGTTTGCTATTTCATCAGGCTCTGTGAATGTGGCAGCAATAACCACCAGTTCAGCACATTACTGTTTGTTTCCCTTGGGATTTATGACCTAGCTGAAGAAGGCCTTATGGTTATATTTCACATAGGAAGCTGTCTTAACATCAAAGTTGCTTTGTTTGACGTAATCAGCTCTCTTGGTTGTCTATTTATTTTGATGAAAGACATTTTATCTCTGTGGGAATTCTCTTTCCTGATTTTTGCCATAATTTCTTTCCTTTTGTTGTATATGTTGTTTAATTTGGGACGCCACCAGGGTGGCTTGTTTTGAGTTTTTTTGTAGGCACAGCAGCCTGTATACAGTCATTAACATAGGTGTAAAGAGCTTGAGAGCAGTTCAACAGAGACTAATTTGTGCTCTGGATTTGGAGAGGCATTGAATTTTGACAAACCATCACTTAATAAAAGGTAGTTTTTGTGGAATAGTTCCTGTTACTGTGGTTACAGAGCTGATTTTGAAGGAGGCAACCTTATAGTCAGACCTTAGCAGGGTGGATGAGACATAGGGGTGGGGATGCAGTGTTCTCCTGTATTTGTGAGTACGAGGTCCAGTAATATGAATAGGGTGTTAGGTTTGATGGTAATCATCTCCATTAGGTCCAAGTATGCATTATGAGTTCTTGTGGCAGGAATCATAACCTATAGCTTGCTTAGGATATGCATGTAATATTGTCTGTGGTGATCTGCACATGGAGGAAATTCAGCACATCATCCTGTTTGACCAACCCAGAGGTATGCATGTTATTGATGCATATTGAGACACCTCCACATTTAGCCCTTGTCTGTGCAGCTACTGGTCTAAAAGTGTGGAAGGTACTGAAACCTTGCACTGCGGGGGTACTCCTGCTTTAAACCATGTGTCGGTTAGGCCTGTAGCATTAGGCAATAACACTTTGAGGTTCAGTTGAGTTGATTTTGATATGTTAATAGGTTTGCCAATTTGACATTGCCTAAAAAAAAAAAAAAAAAATGCACAGGGGGGTTAGCTAGTTTTTGAAAGCCTAGAGAGAGCAGGTGCAGATCATCCTTGACAATGGAAAGTCATCTGCTGTGTCGTCCCAAACTGATAAATATCATATCCCTTAGCTTGATACCAGAAAGACAGGCAATTGTTAAAATCACTCATACTTTGCTCATATTGTGTCATCATCCTTGGTAATTTATTTATTTGCTTTTGTTGACCAGGAAAGTCCACTGGGCTAAAAAAGCCCATTTTTCAGTGGAGGCCTGAGGTGAAACGCTCCACAAAACATGGCACAAAATAATAGTCATTAGTTATACAAAGATTACAAAGAATAATACTTAAATCTCACTTAAAAAAATATTCAGTTGTAAAATCATGGTAAAGTAAACATTACAAACTAAACTGTTTTAGCAATCAGAACATACATATTATGCATTTTACAATTGGACATGCATGTTATGCATTTTTATTTATTTTACATTTGTTAACCGGGAAAGTCCATCTGGACATCTGTCCTTTTTCAGTGGATGCCCAGGGAGAAAAGCTCCGCAAAATCATACAATACAACATAGACAGTACAGTGTATAGTAACAACATATTAGAAAAACATTGTTGATACTATTCTAATATATAAAAACTATTAGTTTTAACTCATAAATAGTTATGCAGGAGACTGACTAGGTAATTTTTGTAAGACTGTATACAACAGAGATGATCATATGAGTGAAATACATTTTGAGGTGTTGTACTTAGTTAATTTTTGGGAGTTTTTAAGTAAGGGAGTATAGATAAGATGAGACATAAGTAATAGAATGGAGTTTAGATATAGGCATTAATGCTTAAGGAAATGTTCTAGAGTAGAAGTGAGGGATGTAAGGGGGTGGTAGGAGTTTAACCTAGGCTATGGCAGGTACATAGCCAGGAGTTTGTAAGGTGGGTTTTTAGGAGTTTTTTAAACTGTTTAGGTGAGGAGGCATTCATAAGTGGGATGGGTAGAGAGTTCCAGAGTTTGTAGATATAGTAGGAGAATAGAGCTTCACCTGCTGAATTTTTTTACTTTGGTGACTTGGAGGAGTAGATTGTTGTTTGAGCGAAGAGATCTGGATACTAAGTATGGTTGGATTAGGTTTTTAAGGGCTGGGTTTACAATTTATACAATTGTTCTTATGGCAGGAGATGATGAATGAGCTTGAATTTGCTTTAGATAGTCTTTACAGGATAAAGTCTAATCAGGAAATAGAGGATTGGTATGGTGCGTGAGCAGAGCCATTGAGTAAAAAGATATTGTTGTAAAGACTTTTTGAACAAGGGGACAATAGTATGGTGCAGAGGTTAGGTGGGAGAGCATTCCAGAGTTTCGCTATGGTAAAAGAGTAGATGTTTTGACCTACAGAGAGTTTTGGCCTATTCGGGCGGCCACGGTGGTGCAGCGGTTAGCGTTGTTGCCAGACAGCAAGAGGTTCTCCAGTTCGATTCTCGGCTGGGGTGCCTTCTGTGTGGAGTCTGCATGTCCTCCCTGTGGTCGCGTGGGTTTTCTCCGAGTGCTCCAGTTTCCTCCCACATCCCAAAGACATGCAGTAGGTGGATTGGACACACTAAATTGGCCCTAGGTGTGAGTGTGTGCGTGTGTATACCTTCTGTGGAAGGTTGGGCACCAGGCTGGCAACTCAACACCGTAAAACTCCACTGCCAATCATGAGCGGACAGATGATCCGCTGTGCGACCCCTAACTGGGAAAAGCCGAAAGAAGAAGAAAGAAGAGTTTTGGCCTATTCACTTGGATGAGGGATTGATTTTCAGATCTGAGGTGCCTATTTGGTTGGTAAGATGTCAAAAGGAGAGCAAGGGCTGGGCATGTAAAAAGTTCATAGATAATTTTGTGTGCTGTAGATAGTTGTATATGTGTGAGATGTTGTGGGAGTTCTAACCATTTCAGAGATTGTAGCGAGCAGCAGTGATGGGATGAATATTTAGCATTAATTGCAAACTTGGCAATTTTATTATAGCATGTTTCCATCTTTGTTTTTAAGCTGGATTGAATATTTGTCAGAATGGGAGCACAGTATAGGAGAGAAGGAATGTTGTAGCCAGTGTTTTTCTGGTAGAGTAGTTTAAAAAGTGTTTATATCTATAAAGGGTGCCATCTTTTGGTAAGTTTTTTTAATGCTGTTGTGGATGTGCTGGTCAAATAAGTTTTCATCTATGGTAACGCCAAGTAGCTTGGTATACGGAACTAACTCTATGGCGGTTTTGTTAGAAGAGTAGATGATAAAATTAGATTTGTTGATAGTGCTATTTTTGGGGGTTGAAAAGAAGGTGCTTTGTGTTTTGAGGATTAAGAGCCAGATGGTTATTGGACATCCATAGTTCAGTAGTGGAGAAAGCATTTTGGGTCTTAGAAAGAAGTTCTGGTTCTGTGAAGGCAGAGCAGATGATTGTAGAGTCATCTGCATATTGAACAACAGTACTGTGAGAGAGAGCAGTGTGAAAGTTATTAATGAAAATACTAAAGAGTAGAGGCCCTAAGATGGACCCTTGTGGGACACCAGTAGGAGTAGTGAGAAAAGGTGGATGAGTGTGTAGCCATTTTGTTGATTGTTACCTGTTTGTAAGATAGTTGGCAAACCAGTCTAGGACAGGAGTGGACATGCCTAGGTATGAGAGTTTTGAAAGGAGGAGAGAATGGGAGATGGTGTCAAATGCTTTTCAGAGATCAAGGAGGAGTGCAGAGACAAGTTTACCTTCATTATGGCCAATGTTAACGGTGTTTAAGAAGGACAGGAGAGCAGCATTGGTGCTGTGTCCAGGCCAGAAGCCATGCTGAATAGTAGAAAGAAGTTGATTTTGGATTAAGTAATTCAGGAGTTGCATATGAATACATTTTTTCCATAATTTTAGAGATGTTGTCTGGTAATGGTAATATGCTGCTCAACACTAGGCTCATACCAGCCTGAAACACACAGTCTTAAAACTCCATAATGTCCTCTGTCATATAGTCCAGGGAGGGAGGTACATCTCAGACATTTAGGCATACAGTAGACTGTAATGAAATCATACTGGTACCTGTGGTGTAATGATTTGAGTGAGTGCATTATTTGGTGGACCCTGGCTCCAGATAAGCAGCTAATTGTTATCTTCTCCTTGCTCAGCATGGTTAGAGGGGCATCAGTATGTCTGATAATGGAGTCCCGTCTGACTAGAGTCCTGGAAAGTGTGTTTGCTTACATTAGGGTCTTGGTGTTTGGGACAACATTGAGTGTGACTGTATGTGTGGTGTTAGGTGGTGTTTTTTTTTAATGTCTTTGGGGCATGCTGAGAAATAGCTTTGCAAACGGTTGGTCTAGGTGATCTTTGTTTAGGAAGATTGCCTTTAAGTGTCTCAGCATACATTAGTCTGTATGTGCTTTGTGTACTATTTGAGGTGGGTGATGTGCGAGTGGTTTAGACAACCTAATGTCTGACTGTATACCCAAGTTTAGCCTCCACTGTCATTGTGCAAGTACACCTCTTGCATGCTGTGTCTATACGTTTAAGGATTAAGTGGTTGTCTGTAAACATGGGGCAATTGCTACAGTGTGTCAAGATACCCATGTCCACTAAGCTGACTACAGAGAAGTTAGGAAATTGCATATCCATGCTGTCCAGGTCTTTAGTTGGTGAGCTACAAGGGAGAGGTGTATTCGGGTTAGAGGGCTGATGAGGGTGCTTTCTGAGGCACATTAAGGTAAAATTCTACTAACTTTTAATATTTACACAGTATTGAATTCTACTAAATCTAAAGGTATTGCCACTTGACATCATACTAGCTACTGTAAACTAACTGGGAAACAAGTTATTTGCTCATTATTTACTGCTTTACAGAGTACAGTTTTATGAACCATTCTGTAGGAAAATTTGCTTTCTAGGATGGTTCTGCTGAATACAGTGGGTGGGAAGACTGCTTAAATCGCTTATACAACAGATAATATGAATGAAAGAGGGGAGGGAGGGACTTGGGAAATCAGATTACCATAAGGGGCAGAGGTCAGAGGCACAGCCTTATAAAATCACAACAGGAAAAAGGTGAGAAGGTTAGGGTAAAATTCAAAGAAGAAGTGGGCGAGGTAGAGAGGGGGTTTAATTAAATAAGGCTAATATTCAAGCTCTTTCACAAACTTTAGCTTGATATCTTAGTGGAGGGCGGGGCAGACACAAAGAACAGGGGAACAGATAGGCACTGGAATGCAACATCTCTGACCCTACAGCTCAGTGACCCCAGAAGGGTTAGAATTTCAGAAACTTTAGCTTAATGTCTTCGTGGGGGATAGGGCAACACAAAGAACAGGGGATCAGTAAGGCACTGGGATGCAACTTTAAGCAGGTAAACGATAAGCAGAATATAAAAAGACTAAGTGGGAGACCATATCCAATCTGAGGGAGAACTCCTTTCCCTATTGCTGTCTTAGCTGCTGGAAAGAGAACACGGGAAATTTTCTTGGACCAGAATAGTAAATTTTATCCTTGACAGATGGGTTAATTTCCAATATCGGAATCAACTCGGCGGTTACTACGGTTATCACCCGCCAAAAACTCTTGAGCTTCACCTCTACCCAGAATCCCTCTCTCAATTACCTCAGATCTTGTTTGCTGCTTTCCAAAATCATCACATTTAGCTACTACTCTCGAGCATTAGTGGGTTTAGGTAAATTGTTCTGTCCTATTCTTACAGTTTCTGCTTCTTTTCCCTTTAATCTTTCTTTTACACTTAGTGTATTCCTCAAGTATCATCGCTGATACATTTTCCTTTTAGTGTAATTCCCACTATCATTGTTGCTAGTTCTATCTCTCCCGCTCTCTTTCAAAGTTTTCTCCCGTCCCTGTATACACTTGTGCACTTCTACAGCTATCATTGCGGATAGTCCCTCTCCCTGACGTTTTTGTGCAGAGGCCCAAGTCCCCTTCTATGTTGTCAGTCCGCTCTACCAAAAGTCTTTCAGAACTCAATGTGGAGAGGCTAATGAATACAATTTTATGAGCTAGAGGAATTTCAGGCACCCTTCGGGTCTTGGTACTGAAACATCCATTACAGCACTAGCTACTTCTCCTCTAACCTTCTTGGAGGTCTTAGAGTCCTCTGTTCCAGTTCTCCTGGCACCAGCTGTACCTGCACCGGAGTTGTTCGCTTCTTCGGAGCTGGTAGATGTTCTTCGTGTTTCACTATTGCAGTCATCACATTTGGGTTATCTGCTTGCAGTAGCCCTCAGTCAGCCTGATTATCAAAGTCTTGGGTCCTGCGTCGGTTGCTGTCTCATCTTCCATGACGTCAGGTAGTCAGGGGTATCAAGCATGCAGCCGACACCATTATGTCAGTCTTTCTTGCTGTGCGGTGCCCGAAGCAGAAGCAGTTAGCAAGTGCCGGTCGGCCGACTCCTGAAATTTTCGTTTTCAAGTTTCATATCCGAAGTCTTCATCTAAGCTAAGTACCCCATTGGGGATCCTTTTTCTTGCTCTAAACTGATGTCAGTAAAAGTTAACAATTGTATTTCTTGTGGAAAGCAAATACCACATAAAGATTTTATTTCGTACTGCACTCCTTGCTTAGGCCCAGACCACGACGTACCTCGCTGTCGGTTTTGTGCCTTATTTAAACCTCGTACTATTCATCGTCGGTTCATTTACGCATCTAAATATTTTGGTACTCAGGTCAATTATCCAGAAATGGTATCGGTAAGCTACCCGACTACCGACATTCTGAAAAAACGCAAAGATAAAGGCATAGGTCCAAAGCTGCTGACGATGCTTCTCCTAAGCTAGTCGCCAGTTCGCCGATACTCAGTGAGGTGCTTTTGCAGCCCCTGATACCCACTACTTCAGATTTGCAGGCCTCTACTGAGACCCATTCAGAGTCCGGTATGGCGCGAGATGTTTCTTCGACTGTGGAACCTGTGGATGTCTCTACCTTGGATGGGTCCGGAGCCACTGTGCAGGCACCGGATTCTGAGGGTGTATTCAGGCCTACTGACTTGCATATTAAACCGACGTCATCTTCTATTCCAAGGCCTAAAACTCGATCCATGCCTAGAAAACAGATGCCCAGACCACATGGTCAGGTCCCTATGCCTAAAAAATGATAAGAATGGCTGAAGACCTTATTACTCTAATCAGGGGAAGCCTCCCTTCCCCCCCTAAGAGACCTAGGACTGATTTTCCTTCTGATTCTTCTGATCAGGATTCTAAAATTTCTGTTTTGTCTGATGACCAGGATTTGCCCTTATCTACCTATGAGGATTCTAATGCAGAGGACTCCATTCCCTTTGCTTCCCCTCCAGAGGATTTCTCTTTTGGTGAAGCCTTGCATACTCTTAGGGTGCACTTTTGCTGGGAAAGTCAGGATTACTCTGACTCAAAAAAGAGGCTTAGGGAATTCTTACTCCTGCCTTAACACAGGCCTTTAGCCATCCTTCCTGTACTAGACATTGTAGATGATGCCTTCTTGGAATCTAAACTGGCCCGTGACTCTTTACCTCCTGCTCCCAGAAAACCGGATAGGTATTACAAGATACCTGACTCTCACAAGTTCCTCTTTAAAAATCCTACTGTGGATTCTGAGACCATTTCACAGGGACTCAAGGGCATTAAGGCTACTACTGCCAAAAAATCCTACCCCCTCTGATAGAGATTCCAGGGCGCTGGATATATGGGGTAAGAAGGTATACACTTCTACAACCTTGGCCATTAGGGCCTTAAACTGCCAGTTTCATATTTTAAAGTACCAGCAGCATATTATTGGATTGCTTAAACAGAAAATGATGTTGATTCCTGACTGTGCTGAAAATAAAGATTTACAGGATTTAATGTATTCTGCTGAACAAGTTGGAAAACATACTTTGGAATGTGGTTTTGATTCATTAGACACATCTTGCAGGGCTGCTGTCACTGGGTCTGTACTTCGAAGGCATGCTTTGCCAGATCATGGTAAAGCTAAATTACTGGATGCTCCCTTAAACCAAGACTGCCTGTTTGGCAGCAGAGCAGAAGTACTTAAAAAGATGGAGGAAAAAGCTAAATCTATGTAAACTGTTAAAGGTTTCCTGCAAGTACAGCCTCCCAGATTTAGTAGGCATTGGCCCTCTAAGAAGTGGTCCTTTCCTGCCTCTTCCAGGCCTTCTCAGTCCAAACCCAGAACCAGCAGAACACCCAGGCTTCAATCCCAAGGTACTCAGAGGTCTAAGCAGTGGGGGGCTCCCACTTCCAAAACAGGGATTAGTAAGACTCCCCCTATGGTAAACTGTCTCAATGACTTAACTTAAAACCTTCCACGCCCTGCTCAACTGACTGTTCCTTTAGGGGGAAAGACTGTCCTGTATGCAAAAAATTGGGAACTCATTACCCAGGACAAATTAGTTTTAAATATAATTTCCCAAGGATACAGATTCCACTTCCACTCCTTACCCAACCCCAAACAGTTGGCCAGACCTACCCCCAACTAAGTGGGCAGAGGCTCAAAAGCAAGTTCTCTCTGTTTTAAGCATCAGGGCTGTTCAACCTGTCCCAGAAGAAGAATGGGGGCAAGGTTTCTACTCAAGACTTTTCCTGGTACCCAGGAAAGACGATTCCTGGCGTCCTATCCTGGACCTGTCTATCCTAAACACATTTTTGGTAATCCAGTAAATTAAAGATGCTAACTCTTCATCAGCTGCTTCCCATGCTAGGCAAAGATGCCTGGTTGGCAGCACTGGATTTAAAGGAAGCCTACCTGCACATCTCAATAAGGGAATCTTGCAGAAGATACCTACGCTTCAGAGCAGGCTACATGCACTATCAGTTCTCTGCACTGCCCTTTGGCTTATCTACTGCACCCAGGGAATTCACAAAGTGCTTAGCTCCAGTCATTGCATTTTGCAGGCAAAGAAATATTCAAATATACCCATACCTAGATGATTGTCTAATTCAGGCAGAAAGCCAGGACGTACTATTAAATCATATGGCATTTGTAACGAAATTGCTGACATCTCTGGGGTACAACATAAACGAAAAAAAATCACATCTTGTACCCTGCCAACAAATTGTATTCCTGGGAGCAAGCTTGAATACAACTTCCCAGATGGCCTACCCTCATGCCAGAGAAACAAGTTCATTTGACAGTCTGCTTCAAACTACTGGCCACAAAGACCCAGCTATCTGCAAGGAAAATACTGCAAGCCCTGGGGTTCATGGCCTCTTGCATTCTACTAATTCCATACACAAGACTGCATATGATGAAACTACAATGGTATCTAAAAAGACTATAGTGTCAACATTCTCAGGATCTAGAATCAATGATTCCTATCATACCTTGTCTACAAATAGAGTTCCTTTGGTGGGCAGAGGCCTGCCACCAAAACAAGGGACTGCCATTCACTTTTCCCCCTGCTGCCCAAACCCTAACAACAGACGCATCAGACTATGCATAGGGGGTTCACTTGGCAGGGCAGTGCATTCAGGGCAAATGGAACCCAAATCAAATGCACCTGCATATCAATCAAAAAGAAATGTTAGCTGTACAGAATGCTCTGACAGCCTTCAACGACCACATTCTTCCAGGACAATTATTGGTAAAGATGGACAACACCACTGTTATGTGGTACATAAACAAGCAGGGGGGAACTCACTCATACCCTCTCTGCAGACTAGCCATGGCTCTGTGGAACACAGCCTTGAGTTACCAAGTGCACCTACAGGCTCAATTCCTGCCAGGAAAGCTAAATACACTGGCAGACAACCTAAGCAGAAATCTCATGGACCCACACGAGTGGAAACTGGAACCAAAGATATGCAACATGTTGAGAAACAAATGGGGGAGCCCAGAGATAGATCTGTTTGCCTCCCCCCAGAACTACCAATTGGACAAATTCTGCACAAGAACTCCCCACAAACAAGCTTGGAAAGTGGATGCCCTGCCCTTCACCAGGAACAACCTTTCACCTGGAAAAACCTATCAATTTATGACTTTCCCCCTCTGCCTCTCCTCTCCAAGGTTCTACTAAAGATCAAACAGGACAGACCAAGGACAATACTGATTGCACCAGACTGGCCATGCCAACACTGGTACCCCCTCTTGTGCAGTGTGTCACTGCTGGCACCATGGCACCTGCCTCAGACCCCTTCCCTGCTGTCCCAGCAGGAGGGCCAGATTCTGCACCCACAGCTTCAAACCCTGAAGATGGCAGCCTGGCTAATTACCTGATCACTCCGTTACCATCCCTTAGTATGCAAGTAAGTGATGAAAGTCATTCTGGAGGCAAGGAGGCCTAGTACTAGAAAATCCTATGCCGAAAAATGGAAAAGATTCTTTTCCTGGAGCCAAACTCAGGGGATGGGCACAGCAGTGCCCAATTTACCCCATATTCTTCAATACTTAACTGAGATGTTTCATAAGGGCCTTTCCTTTTCCTCCATCAAAATTCATGCCTCTGCCATTTCAGCTCATTACAACACAGAACCACCCCTCTTCTCTCATCCACTGCTGAAGCAATTCCTCAGAGGGGCCAAAAACTTAAGACCACCCAGGAGAGCCTCTACTCCAGCCTGGGACCTTAACTTTATATTGGAAAAAGCTCACTCTACCTCCCTTTGAGCCAGCTGCAAATGCAGAGTTGAAATTCCTTTCTTGGAAAACAGCCTTCCTTCTAGCCATCACTTCAGCAAGAAGGGTGTCTGAATTATAGGCCCTCATGGCAGTAGAGCCTTTCATCATCTTTCATGCTGTCAGGGCGTGCCTCAGGACTAATCCCTCCTTCATGCCCAAGGTGGTATCCAGTGTGGCCCTTAATCGGTCCATTAATTTGCCAACCTTCTTTCAAAATCCACAAAACAAAGGGGAATGAATACTGCACTCCTTGGACGTGCACAGACAACTTAGATTTTACGTGGACAGGACTAAGCCTCTCAGGAAATTTGAACAGCTGCTGGTTGCATTTGCTGCAGGGGCAGAGGGGAAGGCCATTTCAAAGCAAACCATTTCTAAGTGGATAGGCCATTGCATTGATTTCTGCTATAAGCACCATGGAAAACCTACCCCACAGAGGATAAGACCACATTCAACCAGGGCTGCATCTACCTCTACAGCCTTTCTCAGAGGTGTTCCTACCAGGGACATCCTAGAAGCTGCTACCTGGAGTGCTGTACATACCTTCACTAAGCATTACCACTTGCCATTTTTTTCAAAATCCAGAGCTGGCTTTGCCACTGCAATTTTGCAGGGCTTTATAGCTGGTCCTAATGCTATCTAATTACCTCCTCCCATCCTTAGCTTTGGGAATCTACCCAAATGTGATGACTGTAACAGTGAAACACAAAGAACATAGTACAGTTGTGTACACTTACTTTAAATGTACATGTTCGAGTGTATTCACTGTTGCAGTCCTAGTTACCCTCCCTCCAGCCCCCTGACTTCTATTGACTATACCTCTGTTCTTGTTTACTATGCTTAAAGCTTTTTGGTGTATTTGCTTTTTTGTTGGAGGTGTAACCTTGTATATAATTGCTTCCTATTATGGGGGCACCTGACATCTGGGGCAAGAAAAACTGATGTGATGGTGTCGGCTGCATGCTTTATACCCCTGACTACCTGATGTCATGGAAGATGAGACAGCAACCGACGCAGGACCCACGACTTTGATAATCAGGCCGACTGAGGGCTACTGCAAGCAGATAACCCAAATGTGATGACTGCAACAGTGAATGCACTCGAACATCTACATTTATGGTAAGTGTACACATCTGTACTTTACCCTGAGCTGTTCGGTTATTTCTGAACTGGAGACCTCCCAGAGCATAGCTACCCTGTCAGTTCCAGTGGGACAGGTTTTGACTCCACTTTTTTTGGAGCCGTCCCTGCTCCTCAGAGCTTCGCCTCAAATTAGTTTGGCTCTGGCTTTGGTCTCAGGGGGTTGGTTCTTCAGAGCAGGGAGTGACCCCAGTTCTGAGGCAGTCTTTCTTGGTTCCAGGCTCCCTTCCCTCTTCAGGGTGGCTGGCCTTTGAGGCTATGCAGAGTGCCCTTTCTCTCAGAGCATTACTATGCAGAGCCTCAATCGGCGCCTTCCCTCTCGCAACAGGTACCTCCTCTAGCTGCTGGTGTAGCAATTCTATTTAAGAACGCATTCAAGTTACGAGCTGTAAACATAAGTATTACTAACATTAATAATGCAGAGGTACTCATAACCCATATTGCAACTAAACCAGAACAAACGTGTATATATATATATATATATATATATATATATATATATATATATATATATATATATATATATATATATATATATATATATATATATATGTATGTATATATATATATATATATATATATATATATATATATATGTGTGTGTGTGTGTATATATATATATATATATATATATATATATATATATATATATATATATATATATATATAAAATAGCCATCTACATCCCTCCAGGAAACATTTTCAGTACAATCGTAATCATTCTCCAAAATATCACAAAAACCATATCACAGGAAACCATTATTGCAGGAGACCATAACACAGACTGGCTGACGTGCAACTCTGACAATTCTTAGAACTACCTAAACCTCCATGGTTTCACTCCAGTGTTTTCTCACCCAACTAGATACGACAAGAAAACAGATAATCTATTTTGGACTGATTCTTTACTAATAAACCCCAGTATTACCAGATAGCAGGGTGTCTCCCAGATCTCTTAAGTGACTACTTTGGAACCTACTTAATGAGAAATCACAGTAACCCTACTAAACTAATCAACTTCCGCCAAATTCGTAATAAGAAAAATCTTAACTTACAGATTTTACTTAATATTCTTGAAAAAGTAGACTGGACTCCTCTTAAGCAACTGCCCTTAGATGCTTCTGTGTAACACTTCATTGACACCTTCCTTACTATTATAAACAGACTTGCACCTCCAAGAACAGTTCATGTCAAAGCCAACTACACATCATGGTTAATCCATGAAACTCGTACCCTCCTAAAACAAAGAGACAAAGCGTGGCAAACTTGGGCTAAAAATAAATCCCTCCAAAACCATTTAATTTATCAGCAACTTAGAAACAGTGCCAAACACCAAATTAAACCAGACAAACAATACTACTGTTCCAATTTACAATGAAAATACAGACTGAATCCACAAAAATTCTGGAACACAATAAATAATATACATCATCCTGGCCAAACCACAACCCCCCCCAACTTTCCTGATAACACAAACAATATTGCTGAACAATTTAACATATTCTTCACTGAAAATGTTTTAGCACTGACCAAGAATAGTAAGCCTCCCACAATGCCAACACCCAACAATACAAGCAATATTGTAGATGCATTATCATTTAAGACAGTCCCAAAACAAACTATTGCAAAACTATTAAAGAAGTTGAAGCCCACTTCACTGGCAGCAGATACCTTGTCAGCAAAATATCTAAAATTAACAGCAGATGTCATTGCCTTCCCTTTGTCGATACTTATAAACCGCTCTGTGACAGAACCGTATGTCTCAGCTATTTGGAAAGTTGCATATATTACACCATTACACAAAGGAAGTAATGCAACAGAACTAACAAACTATCGGCCCATTGCTATACTTTCACCACTTTCTAAAATTCTGGAAAGATGTATCCAGTTTCAACTTTGTAAACACCTTCTAAACAATAATCTCCTCTCATCGTCACAGCATGGATTCCGACCACATCATAGCACTACTACAGCTCTTCTAAGTTTCACTAATGCTATAAATAAATTCAGAGACGATGGCAAAATAGTGTCTTCAGTCTTTTTGGACATGTCTAAAGCACTCGATAGTTTTTCATCCTAAGTTACTGTCCACTCTGAAAAATCCTAATATCAACCCTGATGCTCTTAACTGGTTTCAGAGTTATCTATCTAGCCGCCAGCAATCTGTGAAGTAGAAGCAAGATCTATCTTCACTCCTTCCTGTTGCACTTGGAGTCCCTCAGGGTTCAATCCTAGGGCCCCTCCTCTTCAGCATAAGTGATCTTAATACTGCCTCCTCTCAAGCATCTGTCATACAATACGCAGATGATTCAACCCTCATATGTGCAGTATCCACAGTAACTCAACTTCTCACAGTCACACAAAAAGTCTTCTCTGATATTGAAACATGGCTAGCAAACTCACAACTCATTCTCAACCCTAATAAAAATAAACTTATGATCTTTCATCCATCTAAACCTACTAACCTCACAGCTAACTTTTATATCACTGCCAGTAATAATACTAGGATTTTCCCAGTTTCCCAAACAAAGCTATTTGGCGTCATAATCAACATCAGACTGAAATTTGAAATACACATTTCTAACAAAAGGTTCACAAGAAAATGGGGACAATGTATAGAAACAAAAAATTCTTAAACAGACGCTGCAAGAATAGCCATAGCTAGAACCCACTTTCTCTCCTAACTCTTATATGCATCCCTCATACTTACCGACTTCAAAAAGTCGGAACTTAGCAAATTAGAGTCATGTTATGATAAGGTTGCTAAGTTTGCAACAGATGCCACACATTCAACCCATCACTGTTACTGCCTAAAAAATCTTTCTTGGTTGGAACTACCTCATATTATGAACTATAACCAGTTAATAATAGCTCACAGAATAATGCACAATCCTCACAATGTACCTTCCCTAAAACATCTTCTACAACCCTACTCCTAACATTCATACTCTTCGATCATCTAACAAAGACTTACTCCAAGTAACCAAAGTATCCAATACAGCAGGCAACTCTCTTTACTCTTTGTTGCTAAAAATTGGAATACCCTTCCACATAGTATTAGATCCGTAAACAATCTTAATCATTTCAAAATATCTCTCAAAAGACACTTATTTGAATCCTGGCTGTTCACATGTAACACTCCAGGTTAATTACTAACTTAGCATTACTTATACAATTTGGCTGTATGCACTAACTTTGTTAACATATCCCTTCTTACATTACTTCTCTAGAAATAGTTACATTCCTAGCTGCAACTCTCACCACAGAATTATTACTAACTGTGCACTACTTTGCCTAAGTGATTATCCCTGCTTAATTTCCTAACTAATGTTATGTTCTACCACATATATTAATTCAACCATATATTTGTCTATATTCAAGTGTTTAAAGTCTTGTTCTTTTTGATACTATGTATATATTTTTATTTTTACATTTTTATCCTGTAAATGTGTTAAAACTCTTTTTTTTGTCAGTTTTGTTTATAATTTATATTACTTGTTGTGATAATTTGTATGTAAGCTTAGACTGGAGCTTTTCTCTCTGGGCCTTCACTGAAAATGTGCACTGTCCCAGGCAGACCATCCTGGTAAACAAATGTAAAATAAAATAAATAAATTAAAACAGTTCGGTTATTCCTCCTGCCTCTCCACTGGGGCAGCTGGTGCTGAAGCCTCAGGTGTCACAGGCTCAGGTACTGTCATCTTCTGATACCTCTCCAGATTATAACCCTGATGAGGTCTGTCAGAAAAAGAAGTGCAAGAGGAAGCACTTGGATTAGGAGACAGATTTCGATGAGGGGGAAGGGTCCACATAGTCACTTCCTGAGTATATTTCATTTTGAGACATCCTGGACATTTTAAAACAGAGGGATGGCTGGAAGTCCCCAAACCCTTCCTCTGAGGAATTCCTTTACTTCCAGGCTTTCGGCACCTACCTGTCTACATCTTGGGTGACACCACCCGCTGATGAACTCATTTAGTTGATTTCACAGCAGGCATGGAAGGCTGCAGACACCATTGAGCCCATCCTCAAAAGACCTGATAAGATGCTTTCCGCTCCCGAAGATAAACAATTTTGGACTAAGAGGTTAGCTGTAGATGCTGTGCTCGTAGCAGCTGCCACTAAAAAGGAACTTGCTGAGGAGAGTTCCTCTGTCCATCCATGCAACAGGGAGTCTCGGGCTATGGACAGATTTGGGAAGCAGGTCTACTCTTCATCGACCTTCGCCATAAGGTCCTTGAATTTTTTGGCACATTTCACCAGACTCCAACGGGATCTGATTAAGGAGTTGTCAGACACCCTGGTGGGAGCTGTAGCTGTGGGAATCCAAGAGAAAGTGTCTTCCCAGTTAGCCATCCTGGAGTCTGTGTCCAATTCGTCCATGAGGCTGATTGCTAATACAGCCGAAGGGACGTCTAGAGCAGTAGGTATAGTCGTAGCCATAAGGAGACACAGCTGGATGCACCTTTGTGATTTTGCAGAACCAATTAAAGTCTTCTTTCCTCGATGCTTCTTTTGATGGAACATCCCTGTTTGTCCCAAAACTGAGAGAGACTTTATCTAGGTGTGAGAAGGATGATAAGACCTTTTCTGCTGTAAGCGTACATTTCTCCACCCCCCCCCCCCCAAAGGTCCTTTTCTAGGAACCAGAGGAGCAATGGTAAAATGTGGTTCAAGAAATCCCAAGGGCTTTTCCAAGGCACACATGGAGGGAGATCCCCCAGGGGCAGAGGAGGGAACCAAACGGGAAGATGCCGCCCTCGTTGCAGAGGTGGTCCTCAAAACTAGGGCTTTAGAGATTCCTTTCCAGGGGGAGCCCTTTCAGCATTCCTGAAGGGAGGCCCGATTGTATTCCTCTGGAGGCAGTTGAGGGATGCTTGTTCTTGCACCTAAATGCCTGGCTAAATATAACAGATTTCTGGATGCAACAGATCGTATCCAGAGACTATATCATTCCCTTTTCTCATCCTCCCCCCTGTACTCAAGTAAATCCCTGATGTTCTACCCAATCAGAGGGATGTGGCAGTGCAAGAAATTCAAAAACTGCTGGAAAAACACTCATCCAATAAGTCCCGTCAGACCAGAAAGGATCCAGAACCTACTCATGATTCTTTCTAGTGCCAAAAAAGACAGGGGACTGGAGACTGATTTTGGATCTCAGTGTGCTGAACAAATCTGTTCGGCAAATAAAGTTCTGGATGGTCACAGTACAGTCTATTCTCCCCTTTCTAAAGAAAGATGACTGGATGTGCTCAATAGACCTTCAGGATGCATATTACAATGTAAAGACTGACAAACACTCCAGAAAGTTCCTCCACTTCCGGCTGGGAGCCAGCCATTACCAGTTAAAAGTACTGCCCTTTGTTCTTACCACAGCCCCCAGGGTGTTCACCAAGTGCATCGCTGTAGTAGCAGCTCACTTGAGACTGTAAGGTTTCAGAGTGTTTCTGTACTTGGGCGACTGGCTTATAACCACTTTGACCAAGCATCAGTTAATGCTAGCTATAGATTACACCCTCAACATCTGCTCCCACCTGTGGATAATGGTAAATCTAGAAAAGTCACTTTTTACCCCAACACAAAATTTAGAATTTATAGGGGTGGTTCTGACCACCCAAACAACAATAGCATCACTTCCTCCTGAAGGACGTCAGAGAATAGTGGTGCAAGTTGAAAAGATAATCCACAGAAAGACTGTTCCAGCTCGACTAATCTTGCAAGCTCAAGGGTCGATAGCAGCTTCTATAATGAGATTTATGCAATGGCTACTAGCTTCCCAGTGGCCTATCCTTCACCAACCACTCTCAGATCAAGTCCTAATCACCAGTTGTTGCAAAATGGGTGGTCTTTGGTAGATACATTCCAAGCAAATTCTCCATGGTCATCCCTTTGTTCTTCCAGAGCACATGGCCATAGTAACCACGGATGCCTCCCAGAAGGGGTGGGGGGGTGGGGGCAAGACGGTTCAAGGCACTTGGTCCACATTAGAGGCACATTTGCGCATCAATGTCCTGGAGATAAGAGCGGTGCTTCTTGCATTGCAGGCCTTTCATAGTGTTCTTCCTCAGGGGACTGTTGCAGTTCTGACAGACAATATGTCAGTGGTTTGGTACATCAGCAAGCAGGGAGGAACCAGATCTTATCCCCTTTGTCAAAAAGTCCTCAGAATGTGGCAGTGGGGTGATCTCTTCCAACCACCTTCTAATAGCAGTGCACATTCTGGGGAGTTCCAGTGTGACTGCAGACAAGCTGAACAGATGCATCCTTCAGTCTCACGAGTGGTCTCTCAGTCTAGAAGTGGTGAAGTTGATATTCCATGGGGTCAACTTTGCTGTGATCTGTTTGCCTCCCCCCTGAACAACAAGTGCAACAATTACTTTCCCCTCTGGGCAAGTCACCCAGAGACGCTGTCCTCCACAATTGGCCTTCTGGTCTCCTGTATGCCTTTCCCCCCGATACCTCTAATTCCAAAATTTTTACAGAAAGCTCTCCGGTTGAAAGCACAGTAATCCTCATTGCTCCCTTTTGGCCTCGACAGATTTGTTTCCCCTTTCTTTGGCCTTATATCATTCAACAACCTTGGATTCTGGACCCCAGTACCAGATCTTCTGTCCTGTCTGGATGGTCTTGTTCTCCCAGACATTTTGAACCTCAAGGTAACTGCGTGGTTCCTCCAATTTCATTAGTTGCCAGACATCCTAATATTTCCTGTCCAGTACGGCACATCCATTTGTCGGCTCACAAACCTTCCAGTAGAAAGCTATATTTAGGTGGAAGAGATGTTCCATTTGGGGCCATGAAAATCAATTTGATTCTCTCTCTGCTTCAATAGAGCATGTTTTAGATTTTTTAGCCTCTCTTCAATGCTGGAACTTTTCCTTCCACCATCAGCTACAATTGTCTGCAGTTTCTAACTTTCACAATAGTTTAGACCATTTTTTAGGCTCCACAGGCTTTGTAAATCATTCCCAAGAGGCACGCTTTTATTAAAACCCCAGTTCAAAGATCCCACTCCTCCATGGGACCTGAATTCAGTAGTACAAGCCGTAATGCATTCCCCCTTTGAACCCTCTGCAGAATGCGATCTAAAGTTTTTTTATCTTGGAAGACTGTGTTTTTGGTAGCCATTACTTCTGCTAGGAGGATTTCAGAGATCGAGGCTTTATTGTCAGAACCTCCGTATCTGATTTTCCATAAGGATAGGGTTTATTTACGAACAAACCCCTCCCTTCTACCCAAGGCAGTATCAGAGGCTAACATTAATCAGACGATTAATGTGCTGGTTTTCTTCCCATATCATTCCAGCAAAGGAGAATATGACTTGCATTTATTAAGCATCCATAGACAATTAAGTTTCTGCCTTCAAAGAACAAAAGGCATAAGACAATCAAATCAACTGTTTATTTCTTTTTCCAGTACAAAGTTGGATAAAGCAGTCAGCAAGACTACTCTCTCGAAGTGGCTGTGAAAGACTGAATTTCATTCATCTATGATAAGAATAAAGTGATTAGAAGAGTGTCAGGAGTGATTTGTGACAGACTGGTACCAGTAAGAGTGAAAGGGAAGATCTACAAGAGGGTAGCGAGACCAGCTATGTTATATGGGTTGGAGATGGTGGCATTGACAAAAAGGCAGGAGTCAGAGCTGGAAGTGATAGAGTTAAAGATGTTAAGATTTGCACTGGGTGTGACAAGGATGGACAGGATTAGGAATCAGTATATTAGAGGGTCAGCTCAGGTTGGATGGTTTGGAGACAAAGTCAGAGAAGCGAGATTGCATTGGTTTGGACATGTGCTGAGGAGGGATGCTGGGTATATTGGGAAAAGAATGCTAAGGATGGAGCTGCCAGGTAAGAGGAAGGCCTAAGATAAGGTTTATGGATGTGCTGAGAGAAGACATGCAGGTGGTTGGTGTGACAGAGCAAGATGCAGAGGACAGGAAGAAATGGAAACAGGTGATCCACTGTGGTGACCCCTAATGGGAGCAGCTGAAAGAAGGAGGAGATAAGAATAAATTAACCTTGCCTAAGCATGTCAAAGCACATTCTACAAGGTCTATAGCCACTTCAGCAGTCTTCCCATCCAGAGCTTCAATGGACTATATATGTGCAACACTACATGGGCTTCTCCCCATGCCTTTATTACTCATTACAAACTGGACTTGATCTCTAGGGGAAGATCGTCCTTTGTCTCGATGGTGCTCAGGAATATTCTTCCATGAGTCCACCCAAGATTGTAGGTGCTGGGACTCTGTCGAGGATAAAATGATGATTGACAACATCAGATAAAGAAGTTATGTACTCACCATAACGTTCCATCTGTGTTGTCTGTCTTCATTTATACTTGACTTCCCACCCTTCCATCCCCCGACCTTTAAGATTTTTTGGTGAAGCGGATCATATATCCTTGAGCTATTATGTATTCAAGCACAGTAATAAGGCTTCCATGTGGCTTACTTTCTGTTTATATATGTATATGCATATATAGAAATGGTGGTGCTGCGGTAGTGTTGTTGCCTCACAGTAAGACGTTGTCCTGTTCGATTCTCAGCTAGAGCGTCTTCTGTGTGGAGACATGTGTGAATGGGCGTACCTTCGTTGAAAGTTGTGCATCAGAGCCGGCAACTTGGCACTTAAAAATCTACTGCCAATCATTAGCGGACCGGAGTTCCACTGTGGCGACCCTTAACCGGGAAAAGCCAAAAGACACAACAACATGCATATATAGAAATGTATGTCATATGTTTCCATGCTTTCTGCAAACACGATCTGAGGTAATTGAGAGAGAGGGAGTCTGGGTAGAGGTGAAGCGTGAGAATTTTTGGCTGGTGCGAGCTGTAGTAACTCCCTAGTCATTTCCAATATCGGAACTGAACTCCTCTGCCAAGGATAAGTGAAGATGGGCAACACAGATGGAATGTTATGGTGAGTACATAATTTCTTTTACATTAACTTTGACTTTTGTAACTTGAATGTGATACTGAAAGCTAAGAGAAGGTTCTAACCAGATTTCTAGGTATCTGTAGAATATAGATGTAGAATTTAGAGACTTTTTCAGAGTTCCAAACAATGTGTTGGTATATGTCCACAAAAACATCCAACAAACCACCCAACGGCTCAAACGTTTGTATAAAAATTTATTGGTGAGCGCTTTTGTGGTGTAGATACACCACTTCATCAGACCTATAAAACTATCAAAACATCTCATCCATATATACTTCTAATAATTGGAAAACTACCAATCACAACTAGAAAGTAATTAACTTAAAGATCCTCTTTTAAAAGAACAGCATATCCCGACCACAATACAAAATTTATGTGCATTCTTAACAAATAAAAAACAAAAACATTTTCATAGAAATTACATTCACAAAGCACATATAAAAGACATATAAAAATACATTAATAAGAGTTTTTCACTTGATCAACTGTGTCACTATATAGCTTATATATGGACTTTTTTAAAACTTACTTCCTAACCAATGGTCTGCACCTTAGTATAGGTTTGAGGGGTACTCTGTCATTCAAACCTTACCCTTTATCTGCCCTGAGTCTCACTATCCATCTGCTTTCAGTTGTCTCTGTTAGATTCACAATATATCACCCCCTCTTTCATTTTCATAAACCATTTCAACAACAAGAAACCTAAAGGCATGTGAGGCATCAGTATTGTGCACATGTTTTGCCAGGGCATTAGTGTGTTTCCATGCTTTCTGGAAACACGATCTGAGGTAATTGAGAGAGAGGGAGTCTGGGTAGAGGTGAAGTGTGAGAATTTTTGGCTGGTGTGAGCTGTAGTAATGGCCTAGTCTTTTCCAATATCGGAACTGAACTCATCTGTCAAGGATAAGTGAAGATAGGCAACACAGATGGAATGTTATGGTGAGTGCATAACTTCTTTTATATTAACTTTGACTTTTGTAACTTGAATGTGATACTGGAAGCTAAGAGAAGGTTCTAACCAGATTTCTAGGTATCTGTAGTATGGTGATGTAGAGGAGATGTAGAATTTAGAGACTTTTTCAGAGTTTTAAACAATGTGTTGATATATGTGTGTGTGTGTGTGTGTGTGTGTGTGTGTGTGTGTGTGTGTGTATATATATATATGTGTGTGTGTGTGTGTATATATATGTATATATATATATATATATATATATATATGTATATACATATATATATATATATATATATATATTATATACACAGTGGATATATAAAGTGTACACACCCCTGTTAAAATGCCAGGTTTTTATGATATAAAAAAAAGAGACCACAATAAATCATTTCAAAACTTTTCCCACCTTTAATGTGACCTATAACCTGTACAATTCAATTGAAAAACAAATCTGGTAGGGGAAAAAATAAAAAGTGTACAATAAGCGGGATGCATACATGTGTACACCCTTAAACTAATACTTTGTTGAAACACCTTTTGATGTAATTACAGCATTCAGTCTTTTTGGGTAGGAGTCTATCAGCATGGCACATCTTGACTTGGCAATATTTGCCCACTCTTCCTTGCAAAAGCATTCCATATCTGTCAGATTACGAGGGCATCTCTTGTGCACAGCTCTCCTCAAGTCACCCCACAGAGTTTCTATTGGATTTAGGTCTGGGCCATTCCAAAACTTTAATTTTCTTCTGTCATTCTTTTGTTGATTTGGATGTATGCTTGGGGTCATTGTTGTGTTGAAAGATGACATTTCTTTTCATCTTCAGTGACTGGTATTTGGAACTGTTCATAATTCCCTCCACCTTGACTAAAGCCCCAGATCGAGCTGAAGAAAAGCAACTCCAAAGCATGATACTACTACCACCATGCTTCACATCACCAAAAGAACACCATCCCAATGGTGAAGTGTTGTTTCTGCGCCAAACGTACCTTTTGGAATTGTGGCCTAAAAGTTCAAACTTGGTCTCATCAGACCATAACACATTTTCCCACATGCTTTTGGGAGACTTGATGTATTGTTTGCAAATTTTAGCTGGGCCTGGATGTTTTTCTGTTTAAGAAAAGGCTTCCATCTTGCAAACCTACCCCATAGGCCAGACATATGGAGAATACGGAAGATTGTTGTCACATGTAGTACACAACCAGTACTTACCAGAAATTCCTGCAGCTCTTTCAGTGTTCCTGTAGGTCTCTTGGCAGCCTCCCTGACCAGGTTTTTGTCTCATCTTTTCATCAATTTTGGAAGAACGTCCAGTTCTTTGCAACGTCACTGTTGTCCCATATTTTTTCCACTTTTTGATGACTGTCTTCACTGTGTTCAATGGTCTATCCAATGCTGTGGACATTTTTTTGTACCCTTCTTCTGACTGATACCTTTCAACAATGAGATCCCTTTGATGCTTTGTAGGCTTTCTGCGAACCATGGCTTTTGCTGTAGCAGGCAACTGAGTAAATGTCAGGAAAACCCTACTAGGACAGCTGAACTTTATTTGGGGTTAATCAGAGTCTCTCTAATTGATGGCAGGTGTGTACCCGAAAAGACTGAATGCTGTAATTAAATCAAAAGGTGCTTCAACAAAGCATTAGTTTAAGGGTATGCACAATTCCAAATTTTTTATTTTTTTATATTTTTCCCCTAACAGATTTGGTTGTTTTTCAATTGAATTGTAAAAGGTATAGGTCACATTAAAGGTGGGAAAAGTTTTTAAATGATTTATTGTGAATCCTGAAAGCCCAAAATACTGGAGAGACACAGGATACCAACACTTACTATATTCCAGCACAAGACAAGTATATACAGAAATAAATAAAAGACAAACTATATTACTGTTCTCCAAGTATAAGCAGGGGGCAAGTTCCCCCTGCACCCCCCATTTGAGGGGGTGCTGGGGGGGCTTTCCCCCCTGGTTATAGTTAAAAGGTAATATGTTTCTGTATGTACTTGTGCTGGGATATAGTAAGTGTTGGTATCTTGTGTGTTTCCCTATCATCTGTGTATAGCAGGACTGAGAAGAGGGTGCGTGTCCCAAGGGAGGATGTTGACAAACAGAGGAGAGACTGGGAAACACTAGGAAAAGTATTGAGCCTTGAGTGACATGTTTGGAAATGTGATCTGTAGGAAAGGATGTGGATTCAGTTTGTTATTTTGAAGTGCCTTCCAGACAGAAGAATGTATAAACAATAAGGATGCCTCATGGCTTATGCTAAAGTTGGTAAGAAAATCAATGATGTCAGAGTTCTTGGAATAAAGGAGGTTCATGTTCTTAATGTTAGTCACCTGACATGAATAGGTTTTTTGGGTCTATGTTATAATACCGAAGTGTTAATACTTCGAATGTTCTATTACCGACCCCTATTCAGTGAACGCTTAAAATATCGAACATGCAGAACAGCGAATTTTTTCACAGGGAAAAAATTTGCTGTTCCGAAACACATACACACAACACAAGCGCACCAAAAAAACCCAGCAATCCACACACACACACTTAAAATCCTACGTCTAACCCTACACTAAACTGTACATACACTACTATCTATCCATTTACCTTATCCCAAACCCTAAGGTCTATCACTATCGCACACTCACCTCACCTGCACCCTAACCCCAACTCACCTACCCTGCCCTAACCCTAACGTCTGTCACTATTGCACACTCACCTAACCCTCACGTCCACACGATCGCACACTTACCTGAACCCGACCCGTAACTTTCCACCACAGTGCTGAAAATAGCGAAGCCACAGAAATGGCCAACCGAATTCTTTCCCTAGGAAAAAATATGGTGTTCTGCAACTTCACTATTTTCAGCGTTCGCTGAATAGGCGTCGATATTAGAACATTCAAAGTTTCAAAACTTCGATGTTCTACTATAGACCCATTGTTTTTGTATGGACTGTTAGTTTCATGTGTGTTAGTAGTCAATGTTTTAAAGTCTGTAAGGTTAATGAGAAAGAGAAGTTATGCATCTATTATTAGTGGGGGATGACTGAAAAGATTGTATACCATTGGCGTCATGGTCATTACATGAGGAATTTTAGTTGTGGTATTTAGCTGTATGTTTTCTTTAATGAGAAAAAGGGTTCATTTGCCCAATATGCTCCATGGATTTGCATTGAAAATGCACTTAAAGTTTGGAAAGTGAAACTTAGTTAGGCATGTCATGTTTAATCCATGATTCTGTGATGGCTAGGATGATTATGCTGTTTGTTTCTGTGAAGGAGTAGAGTTATTTTTATTTTAAATGTTGCCTGAAATAATTATGGCAGTATAAAGAGTTTTTAGTGTGGTGTGTTGTGAGTCAGGGTTTGATTCTATATAACTTATTAAGATTAGGATTTGGATGAATGATATAAGTCTGAAGACATGGAGGAATTTTTTGATGTAGTTAGTGTGTAATGAAATGTGAATTTCTTGCAAGAGGGAAGGGGTGTACTTAATGGACATTCAAGGTTAGGATTACTATAGTTTGTCAGGAAGGATAGCTGCACTGTTGGTTTGAAAAGTGCTGTTATTAACTTGCCCATCAAAAATCTCATCTAATTGCTGCTGTATCTGCTCTTTATCTGTTGCTGTGTCTGCTCTTTATCTGTGCCCAGTTTTATACAATCCCAGAATACATGTTTCCAAGTTCCCCTCTCCTTTGTATCACATTTCCAAGATGTCTCTGTCTTTGCTTGCCTAGCTGGTGTGTAAAAATATCTGTGCAGACATTGCCATGAAAGAGTTCTAAATTACCAGTGTTTGTTACATATTTTGATAGCTGGGTTATTTCTGTGCATTCTCCATCATTTCTGTGTTCTTGAATTTCTTTCTTCCAACCTTTCATTTTTGAGTACCAATCTCTTATTATATCCATCATCAATTTCTACTGTTGGATACAGTCCCCTTCCAAATACCACCTTCCAGCCATCTGTTATCTCTACAAATTTCAGGTTGTTCAAGTTCTCCTTTGTTCTGTCTATTCAACTTTCTCCACCGTGCTAACATCCCTTAATGCTCCCATTCAAGTTATTTTGCTAGCCCAATTTCTTCCTGTATTTCAACCCACATTTTTGGTCTATCGCCAGTAATTGCCAGTAGTTTACAAATTCTTGCTTCTTTCTCCATCTCCACAGCACGGACTTGCTCTATCTATCCCTGTAACCCCCTTTGAAAAATAGCAACAACTTCCATTTTTTCATCTTCCTTGAGTTCCACATTTATCTAAATATCTTTTATAACTTGTCTAATATGGATGGCCGCATTCCCTCTTTTCATGACTCTAATAGCACCTCCACCAAATCCTCTCCCCACTCAGCTCATTATTCACTTCATTTGCCACATCTTTCCAATCTACTTGGTATTGCATATTGATTAGCCTCATTATTAGTGCCACTTGACATTCCTGTAACTACATATCCACATCTGGGGCTACATCATCCCCATAAATACCCATCCACATTTGGGGCTACCAGTCCCCTTTTCTTTCCTGAGTAAGATTCTCCCATGACACACGCTGTTTTCTTTCAGACCATACATATTCACTCATCATCTGTCGTACTTTTTTCAGGTATGCTCACTTTGAGAGTACCGAAAACACTGGACCTGAGTATAAAATTCTGTCAAAACAAGGGGATCATGGTCTTTCCAGCTCTGCTGACACTCCTCAGTGGGAGAGGGAGGGGGTAGAAGGTGAAGGAGGTGTAAAAATAGCAGCCTGTGGCATAGTTGTGGCAGCTGGTTTTGTCATAGCAGGCATCTATCCATTTTCTGAGTTTAAAAAGTGGTTTTCCTCCTACTAGTATTCCACCATTTGGCACCAAAAGCTCTTCAATTACACCAGCTGACTGTGCCTGTACTTGAACTGATGTCTTATTGGTTTCACTCTCATGTAGTACTACATCTTCTCCAACATCTTTCTGTCCCCAGTCATCCTCCTCTTTGGTGGACTGTGGAAAGGCTGCAGTGTTGAGTGTAACAACTTCATTATTGTACCCTGCTGATGTCCTGTAATATTTGACACAAGATAAATGAGGGCTGCATTCAGCGATAATGGTGACTGATGCTGATACTGGGGAAGGATGTTGCTGGAAGTTGATCTGCGGCACAAAGAAAAAACTGAAGCGGAGCATCTACCTACAGAGTTTCTAACCTGGGTAAATGCAGAGAGTGAGTGGCTAAGGGGTCATGACAGGCACCAGCACCATAACAACATCCCTGCCCCTGGGGGGTTTGATGCTTGACAGTTCACTTCAATTTAATTTCAGAGCTGGTCAAGTCAGTACTGGGTACTGGTGTCTCACGTGGGTCCTATGATCTGAGGAGTGCTGGGTCTGGTCACCTAGTTTTGTTTTTTGATGCAGTAGAGGGACCCAAGAGAAGGGAGATTTGGCAACAGTATCAAATCCTTCTCTTTCCCATGCCTCTTGTCCTACAGATTTACACCAGCTTGTTCCGGGACAGCCCACTTCTTTGGGTTACCAAGTTTTTCTGCTTTCACGGCCCCTCCAATTCTTCTGAGTCTTCTCCTGATTCTCCTGTCTAGTGGGGGGCATAGTAAGAGCAAGTGCAAGAGGAAGCACTTGGATTCCCCTGTTGAATCCCTCATTGAGAATACTGACCTCGGTGATGGTGATTTATTGGAGATGTTCATCGTGTTTCACTGTTGCAGTCATTACTGTTGGGTTATCCTGCTGGTAGGCTACCCGCAGTTGGCCTGAATTCCAAAGTCCTGGTCCGGCGTCGGTTGCTGTCGCCTCTTCCCTGACGTCAGTGCGCCAGGAGTATAAAAGATGCAGCCGACGCCATTTTCTTCAGTCTTTCTTGCCACACGGTGCCCGAAGCAAAAGCAGTTCGCAAGTGCCTGTCGGCCGATGCCTAAGATTTTCATATCCGAATTTCAGAACCGAAGTCTTCATTAAAGCTAAGTACCCCATTGGGGAAACTTTTTTCTTGCTCCAGACCGATGTCAGAAGAAGTTAACAATTGTATTTCTTGTGGGAAGCAAATACCTCATAAGGATTTTCATTCTTACTGTATTCCTTGCCTAGGCCCTGACCACGACGTTGCTAGCTGTCAGTTTTGTGCTAGATTTAACCAACGCACTATTAAGCATCGGTTCGATTTTGTATTTCATTACTTTGGCCGAAGATTTAACTATATAATGCCATTGGAACAGCCGACAACTGGAGTTTACAAAAAACGCAAGGACAAGGCAAAGGATAGGCATCCGAGGTCCAAAACCGACGATGAGGCCTCCGCTAGGCCAGTCGCCGGTTCTCAGTGAGGTGCTTTCGCAGCCCCTGACTCCCACTACCTCAGAGCCACAGGCCGCTTCCGACTCCCACATGGAGCTGACTGGGCCTCTGGATACTCAAGGTATTGGACACTCGGAAATCATTCCCTCAGATGGGTCGGGAGCCACTGAGCAGGCATCGGCTTCTGAGGGTGTCTTCAGACCTACACAGTTAATATGTTAAGCCATCTTCAGCTTCAAAGACAAAGACCAAAGCAGTTCTAAAGACAAAGAAGCAAGTACAGCATTGTCCTACTCAGACTTCCATGCCTAAAAAACAGATGCTTAAAATGGCCGAAGACCTAATTACTTTGATCAGGGGTTCCCATCCCCCTCCTGATAAGAGGCCTAGGCAAGAGACAGAATATGATTCTTCTGATCAGGTTTCAATTTCCTCTGATTCCACTTCTGAACAGGGATACTCTTTTCCTCCCTACGAGGATTCTGATGCTGAGGAATCCATTCCTTCAGCCTCTCCTCCTGAGAATTATTCTTTTGGGGAAACCTTACATACCATGAGGGAGCATTTTCACTGGGAGAGCCAAGATTACTCAGAATCTAAGAAAAGGCTCAGAGACTTTCTTTTACTACCTCGGCACAGACCTCTTGCTATTCCACTTGTTCTAGACATTGTAGATGATGTATTTTCAGAGTCCGGCCTGTCTCTTGACTCTTTATCCCCTGCACCTGCTAAGCCAGACAGATACTACAGGGTCCCAGACTCCCATAAATTTCTATATAAAAACCCCGCTGCTGATCCAGAAACTATATCTCTGGGTCCCAAAGGGGTCAAGGCTTCCACTGCAAAAAACCCTGTCCCCTCTGATGGGCATTCTAGGGCACTGGACAGATGGGGGAAAAAGTTTACACTTCTGCTACCTTGGCTGTAAGGGCTTTAAATTGTCAGTTTCATATGCTTAAATATCAGCAATACTTAATGTCACTGCTTAAACAGAAAATGTTGACAAATTCTGAATGTTCTGAGAACAAGGAAGTGCAGGATTTATTGCATGCAGCTGAACAAGTGGGAAAGCATACTTTGCAATGTGGTTATGATTCACTGGAGGCCTCTTGCAGGGCCGCTGTTACAGGTTCTGTCATTAGAAGGCATGCTTGGTTAAAGGAACAGAATCTGCCTGATCATGTTAAAGCAAATTTATTAGATGCTCCATTACAACATGATACTTTGTTTGGTGCTAAGGCAGAAGAGGTGTTGAAGAAAATGGAGGATAAAGCAAAATCCATGCAGACGGTTAAGGATTTCCTACAGGTACAGCCACTCAGATTTAGCAGGAACTGGCCTTCTAAGAATTGGTCCTTTCCAGTGTCAGACAGGCCACAAAGAGGCAGATACAGAAGTCCCAGAGGCAGATCTCAGCCCCAAGACTCATACAGGCCTAAACAATGGGGTGCTCCTACCTCCAAATGCGGAGAAGACAAATCACAACCATACAGGAAACAGTCCCAATGACTTTCCTCTGCCAGATCCAAGCACTTATCTTTTGGCAGCCCCCTTGGGGGGAAAACTAGCACTTTTTTCTCCAAATTGGCAAATGATTACCCAGGACAAATGGGTCTTGAGCATAGTGTCCCAGGGCTACAGGTTCCATTTTCACACCCTGCCAAGGGCAAAAGGTATGCCAGACCTGCCACACAATCAATGGGTAGAGGCACAAAAACAAATTGCATCCCTCATGGCCATGAGGGCTATTCAACAAGTACCGCAGCAAGAGCAGGGACAAGGATTTTACTCTAGACTTTTCTTGGTGCCCAGAAAGGACAAAGCTTGGAGACCAATACTGGACCTGTTTAAACTAAACACGCTTCTGGATGTTCCAAAATTCAAGATGTTGACTCTGCAGCAGCTACTGCCCATGCTGGGCAAGAAAGCTTGGCTCGTAACTTTGGACCTAAAAGAGGCATACCTGCATGTTCCAGTCAGACAATCTTGCAGAAGATACCTCAAATTTATAGCTGGCTCAATGCACTATCAATTCTCTGCACTGCCCTTTGGCTTATCTACTGTGCCCAGGGTCTTCACAAAATGCCTGGCACCAGTAATTGCATTTTGCAGACAAAGAGGAATTCAAATATATCCTTACTTGGACGACTGCCTTATTCAAGCAGAGAACAAAGACATTCTTCTAAAGCATCTGGCATTTGTAAAAGAATTACTAATTTGCCTAGGGTACACAGTAAACGAAAAGAAGTCAAAACTAGTACCCTCTCAAGAGATAATATTCCTGGGTGCAAGCTTAAATACAACTGCCCAGATGGCTTATCTCACGCCAGACAAACAAAGGCAACTGACTTCATACTTCAAAAAGTTGGCAACAAAGACCCAGTTATCTGCAAGGAAATTCCTGCAGGCCTTGGGCTTCATGGCATCCTGCATTCTGCTAATTCCATATGCCAGACTGCATATGAGGAAACTACAATGGTATCTAAAAAGTGTTTGGACACAGCATTGCCACAGCCTGGAAACATTAGTTACCCTCATCCCCTGCCTGCAACAGGAGTTTCGATGGTGGGCACAGGCCTGTCACCACAACAAGGGTCAGCCACTCACTCTACCCACAGCCAGGCAGACACTCACAATGGATGCTTCAGATTATGCCTGGGAGGCACACATGGCAGGAAAATGTATTCAGGGCATATGGCCCGTAAACCAGATGCATCTACATATCAATCAAAAAGAGATGCTAGCTGTTCAGAATGCCCTGACAGCTTTCAAGGATCTGCTTCATCTAGGACAACTACTGATAAAGACGGACAATACTACAGTCATGTGGTACATAAGCAGGGGGGCACACATTCCTACCCCCTCTGCAGACAAGCAATGACTCTGTGGGACACAGCATTGACTTACTAAGTTCACCTGCAAGCACAATTCCTGCCAGGAAAAATAAATACTCTGGCAGATGAACTAAGCAGAAACCTCATGGATCCCCACGAATGGAAGCTGGATCCTCAAGTCTTCAGCATGATAACAAGGAAATGGGGATGCCCAGACATAGATCTATTTGCCTCCCCTCACAACTACCAATTACAGAGATTTTGCACAAGGGTTTATCACAAACAAGCATGGAAAGTGGATGCCCTATCCTTCAGCTGGAAAAACCTAACAGTATATGCCTTTCCTCCACTGCCTTTCCTTCCCAAGGTACTCCTAAAAGTCAGACAAGAGAAGCCAAAAATGATACTGATTGCCCCAGACTGGCCACGCCAGCACTGGTACCCAATCCTAAAGAACTTGTCTCACGGTCCAGCATGGACATTGCCTCAAACTTCTCACTTACTGACGCAACAAAACAATCAGATCCTGCACAGCCAACTCAGGACTCTAAATCTGGCAGCATGGCGGATAATGTAGCCATTCAGAACACTTCTCTTTCAAAAGCTGTTATGGATGTTATCTTGGAGGCCCGGAGGCCCATTACCAGAAAATCTTATTCAGAAAAGTGGAAGAGATTCTGTGCTTGGAACCAGGGACAAGGCATTAACACGCAGATACCAAATATTCCTCAGATTTTACAATATTTAACTGAGATGCTGGACAAAGGCCTATCCTTTCCATCAATTAAGATTCATGCCTTGGCCATTTGAGCCCATTACAATACGGAACCACCTATTTTTTCCTCATCCTTTAATAAAGCAGTACCTCAGCGGGGCCAAAAACATCAGGCCTCCAAGGAGAGCACCTATACCTGCATGGGACCTCAATTATGGCTTGGAAAAACTCACACTGCCTCCTTTTGAGCCAGCCTCAACAGCTGATATAAAATTCTTATCCTGGAAAACAGCTCTGCTCCTAGCAATAACCTCTGCATGACGAGTCTCGGAGTTGCAAGCACTCATGGCTGTGGAACCTTTTATCATTTTTCATCCAGACAGGGTTTCTCTGAGGACAAACCCTACATTTATGCCTAAGGTGGTGTCCAGTGTGGCCCTCAACCAAACCATTCACTTGCCTACCTTTTATCCAAACCCACAGAACAAGGGTGAGAAAATTCTGCATTCTTTGGACATACACAGACAGCTACGCTTGTACTTGGACAGAACTAAAGCTTTCAGAAAGACTGAGCAACTTTTAGTGGCATATGCTGCAGGATCACAAGGAAAGACTATCTCAAAACAGACTATTTCTAAATGGATAGGTCATTGCATTCATTTCTGCTACTCACAGCATGGCAAATCAGTGCCTAAGGACATTAGGCCTCATTCTACCAGAGCAGCAGCCACTTCAGCAGCCTTCCTTAGAGGAGTACCGACCAAAGACATCTTAGAGGCTGCAACTTGGAGTTCAGTGCACACTTTTACAAAGCACTACCATTTACCTCTTTACTCTAAATCCAGAGCAGGCTTTGCCACTGCAGTTCTGCAGGGCCTCATAGCCTCTCCTAATCCTATTTAGCCCAGCCACCCATCCTCAGCTTTGGGATTCAACCCAAGAGTAATGACTGCAACAGTGAAACACGATGAACATAGTACAGTTGTGTACCCACCATAAATGTAAATGTTCGAGTGTATTCACTGTTGCAGTCCAGGTTTCCATCCCCCTTTCTTTGGCTGCGGTTTATCTGTACTTCTCTATTCTATACAACCTATGTGGTGTATTTGCTTGTAGATGAAGGAAATGTTACTCTGTACTCTAGTGCATGTATGTTTATTGGCATAATATATTTAGCCTACCGTTTTGGGGGCACCTGACATCTGGGGCAAGAAAAACTGAAGAAAATGGCATCAGCTGCATCTTTTATACTCCTGGCGCACTGACATCAGGGAAGAGGCGACAGCAACCGACGCTGGACCAGGACTTTGGAATTCAGGCCGACTGCGGGTAGCCTGCCAGCAGGATAACCCAAGAGTAATGACTGCAACAGTGAATACACTCGAACATCTACATTTATGGTAGGTACACAACTGTACTTTATTGAAACAGCATTGGGGATGGACCGCAGAGACCCCTTCCTCAGCAGAGGTAGTATGCTTGGAGGACTTTGGTGTGTGTCCATTCATGTCCTGAGTGGTCTCACCTCTGGATGCCTTTGCAGACCTGGTGTCATGGGGGGCTTGGAGGGAAACTGATGTGGTGGAACCAGTTCCCAGGAAACTGTGTTGGAGTTTGTCCCATCCTAAGGACTGACCTTTTTGGAGTAAGGCTCCAGTGGTTGATGCTGTCGTGGTTGCAGCTGCCACAAAGAAGGATATCTCTGAGCAGAGTTCATCAGTCCATCCACCCAAAAAGGAGTCTTGAGCTCTAGACCACTTGGGAAGGAGCTTTCGCAACCTTTATGTTGCATGCACTCAACTAGCTTGCTCAATTGACAAGACTTCAGTGAGACCTGGTAGCTGAAGTCAAGCTTTGTGAAAACTCAGCAGCCCTAGAAAAACAGAAGACTCTGGAGACTCAGTTATCAGCCATGCAGTCTACCATGAATGTCACAATGAGGTTGTTGCCCAGTGTTGCTGGCAGGATGTCTTGCACAGCAGGCAGCAGCATCTCTGTGCTCCACCACACCTGAATGGGTTTATGTAATTTTGTGGACTGGTTTATACAATCCCTCATGAATGCACCTTTTGATGGCTCTTTCCTTTTTGTCCCAAGGGTCAAGGGGGTGTTAGCTAGGAATAAACAGGATGGAACGACTCTCACTGCCATTGGAGTGCATTTTGCCACTTTTCAGTGATCCTACAATAGGAATTAGAGGGGGACAAGCTCCAATTTTTCATAAAGGAAATCAGCCTTTCCAGGACACACCTAGACCAGGTTTGTCCTATCCCAGAGGCAGATGGGATAACCGTAATGGATGCCACATAGCAGAAATGGTCCGTAGAATCAGAGCATCTGCAGAACTTTCTCTAGGAGGCCTTTTCAGCACTCCTGAATGGCTGCCCAGCTGCCATACTGTCCACCCAGAAGCTTGGAGAAGCTGTCACCTCAGACACATGGAAGTTAGTAGTCATGTGCAGAGGATATACAGTTCCCTTTTTACTTGCTCCAAAGGATTCCCAAAAATCTCTTCCAGATGTGTCACCCTGTCAAAGAAGGGATTCAGCAGTTGAAATCCAGAAACTGCTGGCCAACCAAGTCATCTAAGAGGTCTCACCAGACCAGTGAGGATCTAGGGATTATTCAAGATTCTTTGTGGTACCAAATAAAAACAAGGACCTGTGACCAGTTCTGGATCTCAGTAAACTGAACTTCTTTATCAAACAGACCAAATTTCAAATGATTGCGATGCTATCCATTCTGCCTTTCCTGAGGAAAGACAACTGAATGTGCTCTGTAGATCTCTAGGATTCCTACCATCACATAAAGATGCCAAGGCACTCCAGAAGAGTTCTCGCTTTTGGATGGGAGCCAATTTTTACCAGTTTCAGGCTCTGCCCTTTGACATCACTGCAGCTCCCTAGGTGTTTAACAAATGGATGGCTGTAGTGGCAACCTTTCTCAATCTGCAGAGATTGCAATTTTTTCCATACGTGGATGATTGGCACCTCACCACTTCCATGAAAGCATCTCTCATCAAAGATTTGAGATTCCTTACTCCAGCTGTGTCTGTCCTTAGGCAATTAGTCAATCATGAAAAGTCCAGCTTGAAACCAAAACAAGAGTTTGAATTTAACCGCAGCCATTTGGATGTGGTCACTTAGCCAAACTTCCATCATCCAGACTATCTTTTGTTCACCTGCAGTTGTCTCACATTCTTCAGGATCCCAAACTTTCTATAGTGGCTGTTCCCATTTTCCTTGGGCATAGAGCAGTATCTATCTGTCTCGTTCTTCTCGCAAGGATCCATATGACAGTGTTAGAGTGGACTCTAGCAGTTCACTGGTCTTATCTCTCACATCCCATTGACTGCACAGGGGACCTGGTCACGGTTTGAGGCCAATCTTCACATCAGTATCTTGAAGATGAAGGCAGCCTCCTAGCATTACAGGCCTTTCAAGAACTCCTCTCCAGGGATATGATTGCCATCAAATGGACAGCACATCTGTGATTTGGTATCCAAGCAAGCAAGGATGAACTTGTTCCTGTCCTTTACATTGAGAGGCCATGAGGGTTTGGCAGTGACAATGTCTTGCCAGTGTTTTCTGATTGCAACACACATTCCCATGGAAATCCAACATTCTAGTGGACAGTTCAAGCAGGAATATCCTTCTGCCCAACAACTGGTCCCTGAATCTGAAGGTGGCAGCTCAAATTTTCAGCCACTGGGGCACTCACTGCTGCAATCTTTTTTGCCTCCCCATACAACACGAAGTGCAGCAGGTTTTCAATCCTGATCCCTCCCTTGGGACAGTTACCAAGGAGTGCTCTTCTGTGTGTTTTGCTTCTAGGTCTCCTGTATGCTTCTCCCCCAAAACCCTTGATAATCAAGTTTCTTCAGAAGGCAGCCCATTGCAGAGTGACAGTTACCTTCATTGCCCCATTCTGCCTACGACAAGTTTAGATTTTTTTTCTTTGGCCTCACCTATATCACCTTCCTTGGGTGCTGGATCCACTCCTGGATTTAAATTCCCATCCTGAGGGGATACTTCTTCCAAGCCTCTACTCTCTCAAATTGACCATATGTTTTTTCTAATTCCAATAATGTCCAGGGATCCCAAACTCTCTGACAAAGTTATTCATATCCTTTTGTCATCCCAAAAACCTTCCACCAGGAAGGTTTATGTTAGTAAGTGGAAACATTTCTCTTTTGGGCCTCTTACAAACGCTTCAACCCTTTTTCAGCTTCTAGCCTTTCTCATTCTGGTTTGAGTTACTCCACCATAAAGGTTCAACTGGCTGCCATTTCCAATTTCCATATTGGCAAGTATAATATGCCTTTGGCATCTATTAAGCTATCTAAAGTCTTCCTGAGGGACACTTTTTTTATTACCACCTGTTTGAGATCTAGTACCTCTGTGGGATCTTCCTCTGATGCTACAGGTGCCTCCCATTGAACCTTCAGCCATGGTATCCTTAAAGTTGTTGTCAGGCAGACACACTTTCTAGTGGCTATTCCCCCAGAAGAATGTCTGAGTTTCAAGCACTATCCTCTATACCTGCTTTATTTTTCATAAGGACAGAATTACCCTTCGGACAAATCCTTCCTTTTTGCCAAAAGTCACTTTGGATCTACTTTGAGACAGCCAATTCACTTATCAGTCTTGTTTCCAAATTTCAGTAACAGATAATATTTGCTTCATTTGGGTGTTCACAGACAGTTCAGGCTCTATTTGTGTAGAGCCGAAAGTCTGAGAAAATCTGACCATTTGTTTCCTTTTCTAAGTTGAGGCTGGGAAAGCCTTTTTCCAAAGTGATCCTATCCAAATGGCTGTACAACTGTATCACATTTGTGTACTCTTAGAAAGGAATATCCTTACCTGTAAAGACTGCAGGTCATGTGACTAGATATCCTTACCTGTAAAGACTGCAGGTCATTTGACTAGAACACTGGCTACTTTTGCTGCCTTTTTCTCTCAGGTCTCTCTTGGTATTTGTTCTGCAGTTACCCAGTCTAACACTCATACTTTTGTCTCCCATTGTAAATTTAAATGTTCAGTCTAGGTCAAGAGCTTCATTTGGTTCCATCATTTTGCAGAATGTTCTCTCCCAGGGCCTTCCTGGGATTTTCTCTTGTCTATGACTCTGCTCCACATGTTGAAGCTCGACAGAAGAGACAGCACTAGATATGAAAATTATGTACTCACTGTAGCTATAGATCTGTGTTGTATTCTTCCATCCAGTTCAACCATCCCTCCCTACATACTCTTCTAAATTGTCACGGTTTTAGTGAAGTGCTCCGGAATGCACTTGTGGTCTGGCCTATATGCAGGCATGTAGGAGTCTTTGTCATTCTCTACCTTTTACTGCCTGTCTGATTTACATGTTGCTTAGACTTGGTATTATTTTAGGGGGGGGGGGGTTGTCTTGCACATATTCGATCTGAGGAGAAAGTATTAGAGCATGGTATTGTGAGTAGAGGCGGCAGCGTTCCCAAACTGAAGGCTCTGAGATGGCTGGTGTCGGATCCAAGTCTGATCCGATTACCCACAGGTTGAACCAGATGGAAGAAGACAGTGCAGATCAATCATTATGAGTCGTAGGTGTTTACTAGGCTAACGACCACAAGGCCCTTTTTAAGCTTATGAGAGAGAAGAAAAGTGAAGAGAAAGCTAAGAAGACCAACCTGTAATAAAGCTAGCGCTGGAGCTCGGTGACCACGCTGCGTACTCTAAGGTGGCAAACGAGATCTGAAGGGAGAAGGGAGACAGGGAGGCATTGTGGGTAAGGAGAGGTGCTTGAAGCTCAGAGCCATAGCTGGAAAATGCGGCCGTGTTGGATCCGAAGACCCACAGTTGAAGAGCAAATGAAGTAAACTACTTCAGAACTAAAGTTATGTACTCGTCCCTGGCTTGGGACCTACATCTCTAACAGACACAGGCAACCTGCAAATGGTTAATCTCCCAGGCCCCTGCTTGTAAATGTTTCATCTCCCTAGCCCCTGCTTACACTTATCAAGAGTATCAGAACTTGTCTTTACCTCCCTGGGTTTCTTCATAGCTAGTTAGTTTAAAAAAATAAATAAAGTTACAAGTTAGAGTAGTAGTAGGCCTTTCTCCCTTTTGTTTCTACTTTCTTTTCTGACTGTGTGCGTGTGTGTATTTTGTGAACCAGCGGACAGGGTGGCTGAGGCCCCGAAGCCCGGGTTCAAAAAATGTACAGAGTGTGGCTATAAGCTTTCACCGGCTGATGGCCACACTCTGTGTGTGGTTTGTTTGGGGGTTGCACACCTCCAGTCCCCCTGTCCTATTTGTACTGGGTTTAACCCCAGAGCACTTAAGGACAGGTGGGGCAAATTGATCCTTAAACGCTTGTGACCTCTTCTGCTGGGACCGGGGTCCCTTCTTCCCCTGTGGGAAAAGCAGCAGCTGCTGCTGCTTCTTCCTCCCTGGCCTCTGGGGCTCACACTCCCGCCAAGGGGCCCAGGTAGTGGGATAAATCAAAAAGTACCAGCCTCACAAGTGATCCCCCGACCGCTTGTCGCAGGCTGATCTACCACGGAAGTCAAAGCCTGCATCTGCATCTAGGTCTGCTTCCCCTCAGCTCAGGTCCCCAAGGTTTTCACCTGAGCCTGAGCTTCCAGCTAGCTGGTTGCACTCTAGGTCCCCCTCACGCCACCAACACTCCCGCCCTGCTTCAGCGGCATCCTTCCGCTCCACCTCTCGGAAGTGGAAATGGACAAGATGATGCGGACATTCATCCGCACTCAAATCCAGATGGGGGTCTTACCGGGGCCATCTCCCACAGGGGCAGGTCCTTTTTTGCCCATGTTCTATCCTATTACTCCTTCTCCCATCTGACCTTTGGTTTTGGAGTCATTGGATCAGAGGACGGTCGGAGTCGAGGGGTCGGCGCCGATGATGGCCCTGTACCTCGATGCTGATGGTTACCTTCAGTGTGTCTGATCCGACTAGTTCGGATCCAAGCTCTTGGAGCCAGAGCCTCGGGGTCGGGTCTGAGGGGCTGTTCTCTGTTGCGAGCCTGCAGGAGAGGAGCATACCGTTGTGCACCTTGGCTCCAGCAGGCATGGCTCTGACTCCCCTGTCAGGCCAAGGGGGAACGGCTTCTGCCCTTTCTGTCCAGGAAGCCTGTTGCCCCCTCTGCGTTCGACATGGTGGAGAGGGTTCTCGCAGGGTCAAGGCCTCAGACCATCTCATCCTCAGAATCCGTCCAGACCCCCCAGACTTTGAGTCTGGTTCCGACCATCTTGCCCTTTCAGGGGCAGCCCGTAGCCATAGTGCCCCAGGCAATTCCACTTTCGGAACAACCCATTTGCGAGGCCTCCCCAGAGAGTCCCTCTGAGGAGGCCCACTGCAAACATACGTGCAAGAGGGAGGCACTTGGACTCTTCCCCCAGAGTCCCTCATGGAGGATACTGACTTGGATGAAGGGGAAGGTTCCCCAAGGTCACCCCCCGAGGATGTCTCCTTTAGGTCTCTAGAGCGTGTAGCTCAGAGGGATTGGGATTTCTTTAGGTGTAGCATGTCCAACAGCTCTGGCTTTGACATAGCTTTATATGTTAGGCAGAGATCACCTCGGAGTAGGTGATATGCTACGGAGTAAAGCTGGAGTTTTTTGAGACGGTCAGTGTAGGGCATTTGTTTGAGGCCAGTAATCCTCTTTGTGAGGTACTTCTGTGGCCTTTCCAGCTGATACAGATGTTTTGTGAGGTACATTCCAAAAGGGGCATTGTACTCTATAATGGGTCTAATGAGTGTCGAGTAGAGAGGAACAATGACCTCTTTTTTCCTGGATGAGAACCCTTTTATGATGAGGTGTGCCACGTAGAAGGACTTCCTGACTACTGTGGCGATGTGACTATCAAAGGAGAGACTACTGTCCACCTGGGTCCCAAGGTCTCTTATCACACATTCAGTGTTAAGTAGATTGCTGCCTATGTGGTAGTTCACGGGTACAGAGCTTTTACCAAAGGGGATGACACTGCACGTTTTGGCATTGAGCTTGAGGCCATGGCTCGGACACCAGGAATCTGTCTCAGTGAGGCCCTTCTGTAGGATGTCCACATCATTTGGGGACTTGACTATGGCTCCTAGTTTGCAATCATCTGTGAACTTCGTTAGCCAGAGGCCTTCTGTGTTAGCCTGTACTTCAGAGAAGTAGATACCAAACAGGAGAGGTCCCAAGACGGAACCCTGTGGTACTCTACTTGGCACTGCTTCGAGGTCATATTTGGAGTCTGCAACTTTTAGAGTGTGGGTTCTGTCAGTGAGCCAGTTGGCAACCCATCTTGTGACGTAGGGATTTATACCTAGTTTAGGGAGTTTAGCTATAATTCCAAAATGGGGGATGGTGTCAAAAGCCTTGGCGAGGTCAAGATAGGCTGTGTGAACCACCTTACCCTCATTTACGGCTTTGGTGACTGCCTCAGAGAAGTTGATCAGGTTCAGGAGGCATGATCTGCCTTTCACAAACCCAAACTGGGTGGGATCCAGAGTTTGGAGGTTACCAATTTCTTTGTTTATGAGTACCATGATGATACGTTCCATTGCCTTGCAGACCAGGCTCGTCATGCTAATAGGTCGATAGTTCCCGGGATCAGTGGTGGCTCCCCCTTTGTGGAGTGGGATAACTGTTGCTGTGCACTATTCAGTGGGCACAAAGCCCGATGCGAGGCTATTATTGAACATGGTTCATAGGTAGGTACTAGGCTATCGGCCCTAGGGGCTATGCAAGCTTAGCCATAACAATTCCCTGTATATTTCTTCCCACAATATTTAATTCTCTGGGCCCCTGTCTAGCAGGGCGACTGACATGATCCCCGGGGTGAATTTCCTATATAGGTTCATAGGTAGGGCCTTGTTAAGCCTAGCCAATTATCCCTTGTGAGACTCAAACCCTGCACCTTGGGAGCCAGTTCATTTTGAAGTTTGTGTAAAATGCAGCCTGGGATGTTGTCCACTCCCATGGATGCTGTGTTTTTGGCTTTAGAGAGTGCAACTTTTACCTGCTTAGTTGTGATTACATGGACTCTGCATTCTTCCTGTATAGATATGGGCCCTTTAGGAGGTGAGGAGGGGTAAAGATAGCACTGAACCTGTCTGCCAGGATGTTGGCAATATCAATTGGTTCTGTAATTTTTGTGCCGTTGTGCTGTAACTCAGAGCAGATCTGGGTGTTGCAATCGAGATTCTTGGCATAGCTATTGAATGCTTTGTGGTTGTCCTTAGAATTAGTGGCTATTTTGTTTTCGTAGCTAGCTTTGGAGGATCTTATAAGGGATCTCAGCTTCTTACTGAGGCTGACCAGGGAGCTCCTCCACTCATGGGATTTTTCTCTCTTTTGCAACAGTTTCTTCCTTTTGTTGTACAGTTTGTTTATGGCAGGGAACCACCAGATTGGCTTCCTATTTTTGGAGGATAGCATCTTGGTTCTTTTTGCGATAGCACGATCCATGCACTCGTGTAAGTGCTTATAGAGTGCATTTGTGTAGGATTCAGCAGTCGTAACTGTATTGTCCATCTGCATGGGTGTCATGAAGTTCACCACTTCTGTCTTAAGAAGCATGAAGTTGGCTTTGGAGAAATTTTTTACCATGGTTTCCTTAATGGGGGGTGGGGGCGGGATGTGGATATCAAGGGTGATTAGCTTATGGTCGGATCGGACAAACGAGGAGTTGACTTCAGGCGTGGAACACCGGTCACTCATGTTGGTAATGACTAGGTCTAGGATATTGTTGCCCCTGGTAGGGGTGTGGATAAGTTGATCCAGGGCATTGGGGTTTATGAATTCCAGAAAGTGTTTAGCTAAGGAGTTGGTACACAAGTTTTTTTCCCAGTTAATGGTGGGGTAGTTGAATTTGCCCATTATTAGGGTGTTTGGCTGAACCCTAATATTTTTCAGTACATCAAGAAAAGGGGAGTGGGAATCCTGGGGCATGGTGGGGGAATCTGTAGCAAGCTACAATTTGGATTGCAGTTTTGCCCAGAGTTAGTTGCACTTGGATAACCTCGGATGCATTATGCTGAGCAACTAGCCTGGAGGTGTGGATATCCTTAATGAATATGGACACACCTCCGCCTTCGGTGTTTCGTTCCAGGTTACATGGCCGAAAAGTGTGGTATGAGTTCTAGCCTGGTAGTGCAAGGGTGTTCTCTGGAGCTTTGCACCAGGTCTCAGTCACTGCACAGATATCGATGTTCTCCATTTTAAGGAGTGCCTCAAGTGAGTGCATTTTGAGATTTAGACTTCTAGCATTGAGTAGCTTTACCCTTCGTTTTTGCTTGCCTGTTCCTGCTATGGTGGTGAATTTGTCATTTGAACCTTGCCTAAAAAAGGCACTTTAGGGGCAGCAAGAGCCATAGCCAGTATCCGGAATCCCAGGGGCGACAGGTGCAGGTCATCTGTGGCAAAGCATCGTAGTCTGTCGACCATGTCATCCCAAGCAGACAGATACTGGATCACCTTAGAATGACACCAGATGCTTAGCCAATTATTGAAGTCAGTCATTTTGTCCTTGTACTGCGGTATAATTCTGGGCATTGGCAGAATGCTACTCAGGGCTAGGTTCATACCTGCCTGGGCTACAAGATCGGAGAGCTCTTCCATGTCTCTTTTCATGTAGTCCAGGGAGGTACGTCTCAGGTGATTCACACCAACATGGACAATGACAGAGTCATATTTGTACTTGTTGTGGAGTGACCTGAGTGCGTGGGTTATGTGGCGGATTCTGGCACCTGACAGGCAGCTGACAGTAACCTTCTCCTTGTTTAGCCTGGTGAGTGGGACATCAGTGTGCCTGACTATAGAGTCACCTATGACTAGTGTGTTGGGTAAGTTGTTTTGCTTTATTGGCTGTGGTTGAGTGGCACACTTGAGTCTGTGGGCTATGTGTCATTTGGGTTGTGTTGGGGGATAGAGGCTGCTTGTGTATCTGCTTTGGAGGTCTCTGTTGCTTAGATTATTATTGAGAGCCTCCGCAAATGTTTTTGTGTTACAATGTGTGGATTTTGGTGGTGTAGATTTAGTGAGACTATGTAATGAGTGTGGTGTGGTGCAAATGTTTACCTTCTCCTCATGACTGTCAAGTTCAGTCTTGGTTGGAGAGAGTTTTACCTCCAGTTTTGCTAGATAAGTGCATCTCTCACAAGTTGTAGTGTTGGGTGATAGGAGGAGAGGGTTGTCTGTGTACATGAGGCAATTTCTACATTGCCTCAAGATGCCCAGATTAATCAGATAGACAGGAGAGAACACTGGGAGCTGACCTTTGGACATGCCTGAATAAAAAAACTATTTTCCTCTAGATAAGTGAGGAAAGTGAGTACAAGAGCTGTTTTTCTCTAAGCAAGTGAGAAGAGTAAGTACAAAAACTGTTTTCCTTTAGGTAATGAGGAAGGTTGAGTGCTATAGTAATTAGTAGCTTATTTAGTGCTTACAAGTTCTGAGCAAGTGCTGAGCACGAATAAGCAAATTTAAGTGCTAAAACTAAGAATCTGTATCTGCACTAGACGAGTTACATGACAGAAATAAGTGCAAATGCAGACTTTCAAATCAGAAAGTTGAGAGAGATGGAAGAGATTACCCAAAAGGCCAATAACTACAATTTCTGGGCCAGAACCACTCCTTATGTAGTAGACAGGTTACCACTCCCACTGATGAGCTGGAAGGCATCCCTCCAACACAGAAAGCTTGGGGAGGCTCAGAAGCTTACATACAGTCGTGGATACAGCAAATCTGTATCTGGAACACTAGTTACAGGAAAGGTAGGAAACAGGCTTACAGTTTTTTTTTTTTTTTTTTTTTTTTACAGTAAAGTAGCTTAAACAGTAGTAAAAACAATTCACGTGCAGTGCAGGCTATCACACTTGAGTATGTAGCAATATTAGACCAAACACAGTTTAAAAAAATGCAATTAAATTAAAAAGGACTAAAAGCAAGTGCAGAAAGAGTTTATTAGGTAGAATGTGGTAAAGAGATGGGACTGGGAGAGTGTCCCAGATCAAATCTTTAGTGGGGCGGGCAACTGCAAAAGAGTTAATTCCAAAGCGTCCAGACAAGGTCTTAACCCCACCCCCCCCATTCAAGCTGTATTGGTTCAAGGCGTCCCCTGTAGATGCTGTGATGGTGGCGGTGGCCTCCAGTTCGGAGCTCGCACAGGAGAGCTCCAAAGTCCATCCTCCTGACCGAGAGTCAAAGACATTGGACCATTTTGGGAAGCAAGCTTATGCTTCAGCGACCTTCTCCATGAGGGTACTGAACTATTTGGTGCATGTTATCTGACTCCAGAGAAATCTAATCTAGTCAAGGAAATCACGAAGTCTACCCCAGGGTTCATGTCGGCAGATGACAGAAAGACTTTCGATGCAGTAATTGCCATCGTTAAAGCTGTACCGAACACATCCATGCATCTTCTCTCCCATGCCACTGAGGGAGCCACACGGGCGACAGGGACAGGCGTTGCCATCTGGCATCACGCCTGGCGCCACGTATGTCAATTTTTGGAGCCCTTCAAGGTGTCTTTTACCAACACCCCTTATGATGGTTCTTCTCTTTTTGGGAAAACAGTAAGAGAGACCTTGGTCCAGTGCGAGAAGGATGGGAAGACACCGTCTGGCATCGGGATCCACTTCTCTCCACCTCAAAGGTCCTTTTCCAGAAACCAGCAAGGCAAGAAGAAGATGTGGTCCGCAACTCTCTGGCATTTTCCCGGAATGCTCAGGATTCTCCATCTCCCAGAGGCAGAGGGGGATTTGACAGACACCGCCCTAGAGGCAGAGGGGGTCCTAAGAACTTCGGGTCCTGAGAACCTTTCTCAGACAAACCCGGGCAGCAGCCCTGTGGGGTTGCCCGACTGTCCATTTTTGGAGACAGTCAGGGGCCTTTTGTTGCTACACCCATTAGCTTGGGACTCCATTACAACAGATCAGTGGGTGTTGCGAATTATATCCAGTGGATATTTCATCCCGTTCAAAGAACCTCCCCCTCCCAGCAAAGGCCTCCCGGACATCCCACCCATGCAGTGGGAGGAGACAGCAGTGCAAATAGAGTCACTGCTACGAAAACGAGTCATCCAACCAGTCCCCCAGACCAATCCGGATCCAGGGTTTATTCCAGGTTCTTTTTAGTGCCAAAGAAGGAGGAGGACCTCAGACCAATTCTGAACCTGTTGGTAACCAAGTCAAAATTTCAGATGGTCATGATTCAATCGGTCCTGCCCTATTTGCAGGTCAGAGACTGGATGTGCTCGATAGATCTCCAGGACGCGTACTACTACATCAAGATGGACAGGTCCTCCCGGAGGTTCCTTCGCTTCTGGCTGGGAGCCAGTTATTACCAATTTTGAGCCCTTCCCTTTGGTCTCAGCAGAGCCCCCCAGGTGTTCACCAAAGTAATGGCTGCTCACCTTAGGCTTCAGGGCATTCAGGTCTTTCCATACCTGGACGAGTGGCTCTTTACTGCCCCTTCAGACCATCTAATTTGTCAAGCAAGGGACTCCTTTCTTCGACTAGCTAACAAGTTGGGCATCACAATCAATATGGACAAATCTGCCTTACTCCCGATTCAGGTGTTGGACTTCATTGGGGCACGGCTAGACACAATACAAAAGAGAGTGCTCCTCACATCAGACAGGTTGCACAATCTGAAGTAGCACATCCTACACATCCTTCAGACTCAATCTCAGTCAGCCGAAGCAGTGTTGCTGGCATTAGGTTCTATGGTGGCCAATGTTAGTCTTCTTCCTATGACACATCTCCATATGAGAGTACTACAGTGGACACTGGCTGTTCAGTGGTCTCTGTTAGACCTCCCCTTGAACTTTCCAGTGAGGATATCAGAAGCATGCAGGGACTCCCGTTGGTGGTGGATTCAGTTTCTGGATCTCCTCAAGGGATGCCGATTTCAACCTGCCTTGCCCAAGACCACAGTGACCATGGACACCCCTTACTAGGGTGGGGGGGGGCACTGTTCGGGAAGGACAGTCCAAGGCACTTGGTCCCCTTACGAGACCTATCTGCTTATCAGTGTTCTAGAGATGAGAGCGGTTCTTCTTGCGTTGCAGACCCTTCATACTTGTCTACCTCTAGGGACAATTGCAATTCAGACAGACAATATATCAGTGGTGTGGTACATCAAAAAACAGGGGAAACCAAATCTTATCCCCTGTGTCGAGAAGCTATGAGAATGTGGGAATGGGCAGTCTCCATCGGCTGCTTTCTGGTGGCAACGCACATTCCGGGACGGTCCAACAGGCTAGTGGACAGGCTCAGCAGATCTGTCCTGATGCCTTACAAGTGGTCTCTGAATCCTTCAGTAACGAAACAGATCTTTCGAGAGTGGGGTCTCCCTTGCTGTGATCTCTTCACATCTCCTTCCAACACGAAGTGCGAGTCTTTTGCTCTGAACCCCCCACCCGGGGGAAACTCCCAGAGATGCTCTAATTCATGCTTGGCCTCCCGGTCTTCTTTACGCATATCCTCCTCTTCCCCTCATGTTGAAGTTTCTGCAGAAAGCCCAAAGGCTGGGGAGCACTGTGATCCTCATCGCCCCATTCTGGCCTCTGCAGGTTTGGTGTCCCTTACTCAGGTCTCATCTAGTTGTTCCTCCATGAAATCTGGATCCAGCTCCGGATCTTATCTCGCAACCTTCGGGGATTCCACATGCAGATCTGGACAGTCTGAAGCTCAGGGCCTGGCTGCTCTGGTTCCCATGATTATTAGGACTCCTGGTTTGTCATCCCCTGTAAAGTCCATCCTTGTGGCGGCTCACAATTCCTCTTACCAGGAAAGTGTATAGTAGTAAATGGAAACATTTTTCTATATGGACCACTCACTGGTCCTTGGATCCCTTCACAGCACCCCTGTTGGCAGTTCTAAATTTTCTAGCTAGCATTTTTCAACAGGGCGCCAATTCTTCTACCGTCAAGGTTCAGATGGCAGTCATATCAAATTTTCATGTGGGGATTGATATGTCTTTGTTGGCTTCCTCCAAACTGTAAGACCTTTCTCAAAGGTACCGTTCTTCTTAGACCACTCGTAAAGGATCCTGTCTCACCGTGGGATCTTACACTGTTGTTGCAAGCATTAGTTTCTTCCCCCTTTGAGCCTGCGGCTTTGGTAGATTTGAAATGTTTGACATGGAAAGTGCCTTCCTGGTTGCCATTACCTCTGCCAAATGAGTGTCGGAGCTTCAGGCTTTTTCGATCAAAGTGCCCTACATGATCTTCCATAAAGATAGGGTGTCACTTCGCACTAACCCTTCTTTCCTTCCCAAGGTGTCTTCGGAAGCCAATATTAACCAGACTATAAACTTGCCGGGCTTTTTTCCTAACAAGGGGAAATATAAATTGCATTTGTTTGACGTGCATAGACAATTGAAGTTTTACCTTCATAGGACCAAACTTTTCTACAAGTTTGATCAACTTTTTGTGTCTTATGCCAAGCCCTTCTTTGGTAATCCAGTCTCAAAAGTGACCATTTCTCGCTGGATTTCACAATGCATTGGTCGAGCTTACTCAGAGAGGGGTCTTCCTTTACCAGGCAAAGTAAAGGCTCATTCGACCCGATCTATGGCTACATCAGCGGCCTTTTGGTCTAGAGTATCTTTGAATGACATTTGTTCAGCTGCCACTTGGGCTTCATCTCACACTTTTATCTCACATTACAAATTAGACCTTGTCTCTAGGAGTAGAGCATCCTTTGGCTCTGCAGTGCTCTGGAGCATCCTTCCATGAGGGCCGCTGAAGAACTAGGTAGCTGGGGACTCTATCCCATAGGTTGAAGAACAAATGAAGTAAACTACTTCAGATAAAGATGTTATGGACTCATCATATCATTCCATCTGAGTAGTTCTACTTCATTTGTCTTCAGCCATTCCTCCCTCCTTCCCCCGGACCTTATCTTCAGGTTGTTATTGTTGTGATCCTTGCCCTGATCTAGGCTAGGGTTGAGTTGGTTGGTTATTGTTGGTAGATAAGGTGCTGTTGGGCCAAGTGTTTGTTCCTATTAGGCAGCAAACTCGATCTGAAGGGAGACAGGGAGGCATTATGAGTAAGGGGAGGTGCTTGGAGCTCGGAGCCATATCTGGAAAATGCTGCCGTGTTGGATCCGAAGGCCCACAGGTTGAAGACAAATGAAGTAGAACTACTCGGATGGAATGGTATGGTGAGTACATAACTTCTTTTTTTCTCCTAATTTACTTTATAGCCTGTCTTTGTCTTGAACTTTTCAAAATTCTCATACACTCTCAAGGTCTTTTCCTAGTTTTTGTACATTATCTGCATACAAAGTCATTTTTTCTGCCCTTTTCCTGAGCCGTACCATGATATCTGGTAGTTCCTAATGTTTCTTGCCAATGGCTCCAGGTTTTCTGCAAAAAGCAAAGGCGACTGTAGGCAGCCCTGTCTTGTTGCCTTCTTTATTCTTAATTTTGTATAAAATCTGACTCTGACTTTACTTCTTGCCTTTAATCCTTCATACATCATTTTCAGCCTATTAACACAGTTATTTTGGGAAGCTGTGGATGTTCTTCGTGTTTCACTGTTGCAGTCATCACATTTGGGATGTTCATCGTGCATACAGCTGCAGTCATAACAGATGGGTTATCCTGCCATCAGGCGGGTCCTCGGTCGGCCGAATTCCAAAGTCTAGGTCCGGCGTCGGTTGTCGTCGCTTCTTCCCTGACGTCAGTGCGGCAGGGGTAAAAAAAGAGCCAGCAGACACCATCTTCTTCAGTCTTTCTTGCCGCGCGGTGCCTGAAGCAGAAGCAGTTCGCAAGTGCCGGTCGGCCAGCTCCTGAGATTTACGAAAATATTTCAGCCGAAGTCTTCTTGAAAGCTAAGTACCCGTTGAAACTTTTCTTGCCTCAGACCGATGTCAGACAAAGTTAATAATTGCATTTCATGTGGGAAGCAAATACCGCATAAGGATTTCCACTCTTTCTGTATTCCTTGCTTAGGCCCAGACCACGACGTCCCGGCCTGCCGTTTTTGTGCTAGATTCAACAAACGCACTATTAAGCGTCGGGCGGAGTTCGCCCTTCACTATTTTGGTAAAAAATGTAATTATATTATGTCGTCGGATACTCCGACTCCAGTTTTGAGTAAAAGACGCAAAGATAAGGACCGACATACGAGGTCCGCGACTTCTACTGACACCATGCTAAGGCCGACTACCGGTTCTCCGGTTCTCAGCGAGGCACCTACGCAGTCCCTGAGTACCGATGACACTTCATTACCGGTGTCTTCAGTACCCGAGGTCGCAGGCTCCTCAGTTCCCATTCCAACTACAGATACCGACGCCACTCTTGGCGGGGAACTCAGTTTAGACAGGCCTGCCATTTCTCAAGGTGTCTTTAGGCCTTCCACCTTCTCTATTAAAGCTTTCACAAAATCTAAAGCAGCCATGAAAACTAAAAAACAGGGACCTCAGACCCCCTCTCAAGGCCCCATGCCTAAAAAACAGATGTTCAAAATGGCTGAGGATTTGATTACTCTTATCAGGGGTTCTCAACCCCCCTCGGACAAAAGGCCCAGATTAGAGGAAGACTACCCTTCCTCAGACCAAGCCTCTATTACCTCTGAACATTCTGAGGACCAGGACGATACCTATTCTCCTTTTGAAGACTCTGATGCAGAGGAGTCTATTCCCTCGGTCTCCCCCCCTGAGGACTACTCTTTTGGGGAAACCCTGCATACTTTGAGGGAACACTTTCACTGGGAAGGCCAAGATTACTCAGATTCCAAGAAAAGGCTCAGGGATTTTCTCTTGCTCCCCCAGCATAGGCCCCTGGCTATCCCTCCTGTTTTAGATATATTAGATGGATGTGTACACAGAAGCCAGCCTCAACCCAGATTCTTTACCTCCAGCTCCTGTTAAACCAGACAGGTATTAACGGGTTCCTGATTCACACCAGTTCCTATACAAAAGCCATACTGCTGACCCAGAAACTATTTCACAGGGTCCCAAGGGGAATTAAGGCCTCTACTGCTAAAAACCCATTACCTTCAGAGAGAGATTCCAGAGCTTTAGAAAGGTGGGGGAAAAAGGTGCATACCTTGGCCACTTTAACCATGAGGGCATTAAACTGTCAGTTTCATATGTTAAAGTATCAACAGTTTTTGTTATCTCAGTTGAAAAGCAAAATGACACAACCAGAACAACCAGATTTAAAAGAGTTGCAGGATTTGTTGCATGGTGCAGAGCAAGTGGGTAAACATACCTTGCAATGTGGTTTTGATGCTTTATAGGCCTCATGTAGAGCTGCTGTTACAGGGTCTGTCATACGTAGACATGCTTGGCTCAAAGAGTAAGCCTTACCAGATCATGTCAAAGCTAAATTACTAGATGCACCTCTTCAAAAAGATGTATTGTTTGGTGTTAAAGCTGAGGAGGTACTAAAGAAAATGGAGGAAAAAGCGAGATCAATGCAAACAGTGAAAGATTTCCTGCAGGTACAACCTCCATGTTTCAGCAGAAACTGGCCTTCAAAAAATTGGTCCTTTCCAGCCACAGACAGACCTCAAAGAGGCAGATACAGACGCCCGAGGGGTAGAGGGCAACCTCAAGGATCATTCAGAGCCAGACAATGGCAAGCACCAACCCCAAGAGGTGGAGAAGATAGGTCACAGTCATTCAGAAAGCAGACACAATGACTTCCCCCTTTACCTGCCAAGCAAAGCTTTAATGGCAGCACCTTTGGGCGGAAAACTGGCATTATTCTCACAAAATTGGCATATTGTCACAAAAGACAAATAGATTCTGGACATTATAGACAGAGGCTACAGATTCCACTTTCACACCCTTCCAAAAATGAGAGGCATGCCAAACCTGCCACAAAATCAAAGGGCAGAGGCACAAAAACACATTTCATCTCTCATGGACATGAAAGCTATTCAAGAGGTACCTGCAAAAGAACAAGGTCAAGGGTTTTATTCCAGACTATTCCTGGTACCAAGGAAAGACAAAGATTGGAGACCTATTTTAGACCTATCCATCCTAAACACATATTTACAGGTACCAAAATTCAAGATGCTCACATTACAGCAGCTTCTTCCCATGCTGGGCAAGGAGTCTTGGCTGGTAACATTGGACCTCAAGGAGGCATACCTGCATGTCCCTATCAGACAAGATTGCAGAAGATACCTCAGATTTCTTGCAGGTTCAACCCATTATCAATTCTCTGCATTGCCCTTTGGCTTATCTACTGTGCCCAGAGTGTTTACGAAATGCCTGGCATCAGTAATTGCCTTCTGCAGACTTCAAGGAATACAAATATACCCATATCTGGACGACTGCCTGATCCAAGCGGACAGCAAGGACATACTTCTGAAACTCCGGGCGTTTGTAATAAAACTGTTGAACTTTCTGGGATACACAGTCAACAAAAAGAAATCAAAACTAATACCCTCTCAAAAAATAATTTTCCTGGGTGCCAGCTTGAATACAACCACCCAGATGGCCTACCTCACGCCAGACAAACAAGGGCAACTATCTCAATACTTCAGCAAAATGGCAACCTTCACCAGGCTGACTGCAAGGAAAGTCCTGCAGGCTCTGGGATTCATGGCATCTTGCATCCTTCTGATCCCATGTGCAAAGCTGCATATGAGGAAACTTCAATGGTACCTAAAAAACTTATGGTCTCAACACAGCCACAGTTTGGAAACAATTATACCACTCATTCCATGTCTTCAAAAGGAATTTCTGTGGTGGGCTCAAGCATGCCAAAGAAACATAGGTCTCCCTTTCTGCGTACCCCAAGCAACTCAAATCATCATAACAGACGCCTCGGATGACGCCTGGGGGGCACACATGACAGATCAGTGCATTCAGGGAAAATGGTCCCAAAAAGAGAAGCACCTACACATCAACCAAAAGGAAATGCTAGCAGTGCAAAATGCTATTATGGCCTTCAAGGACCTACTGCATCCAGGCCAGCTATTGATAAGGACAGACAACACCACAGTGATGTGGTACATAAACAAACAGGGAGGAACTCATTCATACCCCCTGTGCAGACTAGCCATGACCCTATGGAACACAGCTCTGGAATTGCTAATCCAACTTCAGGCACAATTCCTGCCAGGGAAGGAAAACACACTGGCAGATAGTCTAAGCAGAAATATGACAGATCCACACGAATGGAAGTTGCATCCTCAAGTTTTTGCAAAGATAACTCAGGCATGGGGACAGCCAGACATAGATCTCTTTGCTACCCACAGAAATTACCAATTGAAAACATTTTGTTCAAGGACCTATCATCCACAGGCCTGGAAAGTGGACGCACTTTCTTTCAATTGGACAACGTTGACAGTCTATGCCTTTACGCCTCTTCCTCTGCTGCCCAAAGTTCTATTAAAAGCCAGAGCAGAGAGGCCGAAAATGATTCTCATTGCTCCAGATTGGCCAAGACAACACTGGTATCCGCTCCTGAAGAACCTGACACATTCCCCACCATGGATCCTACCTCTAGTGCCTCTTCTGTTGTCCCAGCACAACGTCAAAACTCTTCACAGCCAGCTCAAAACCCTAAATCTAGCTGCATGGAGAATCCCTTGATTTCCCAACAGACCCTCCTCTCCAAGGAGGTGCAGGATGTCATCTTGGAGGCCAGAAGACCTTCTACTAGAAAAGCCTACTCCGTCAAATGGAAACGATTTTGTGCCTGGAATCAGAAAAAGGGCCAGAATCCTTGGGTAATAAATTTACCTCAAATTTTACAGTACCTAGCTGAGATGTTAAACAGTGGACTTTCCTTCTCCTCCATCAAAATCCACGCTTCAGCCATTTCTGCACAATACAACACAGATCCTCCTTTATTCTCTTATCCTCTCTTAAGACAGCTCCTCAAAGGGGCAAAGAATATAAAACCCCGAAGGAAACCACCAGTCCCTGCTTGGGACCTCAACTTCATATTGGAAAAGCTGACCCTTCCTCCATTTGAGCCAGCTCCTTCAACAGAACTACAATACTTGTCATGGAAAACAGCCTTCCTTCTGGCTATCACTTCAGCACGCAGGGTTTCGGAACTACAGGCCCTCATGGCTGTGCAACCTTTCATCATTTTCCATCAGGACAGAGTTTCCTTACGAACCCAACCCTACCTTTATGCCAAAGGTAGTATCCAGTGTAGCCTTGAATCAGACTATCCACTTACTTACTTTTTACCCTAACCCACAAAACAAAGGGGAAAGACTACTGCATTCCTTGGACATTCACAGACAACTTCATTATTATTTGGACAGGACAAAGCCATTCAGGAAATCCGAGCAACTCTTTGTGTCCTATGCTACAGGTGCTCAAGGAAAGGCCATCTCCAAACAGACAATCTCAAAATGGATAGCCCACTGCATATGCTTTTGTTACTCATTTCATGGAAAAGCTGTGCCTTCAAGCATCAGATCCCACTCCACAAGGGCCACAGCTACCTCTGCAGCTTTCCTCAGTGGGGTTCCCACCAAGGACATTTTGGAAGCAGCCACTTGGAGTTCAGTGCACACTTTCTCCAAACACTATCACCTTCCACTTTACTCTAAATCTAGAGCGGGATTTGCCACAGCTGTCTTGAAGGGCATCCTTGCTCCTCCTAGTTCCACTTAGTGCCTGCCACCCCTACTTAGCTTTGGGATTCTTCCCATCTGTTATGACTGCAGCTGTATGCACGATGAACATAGTACAGTTTTGTACCTACCATAAATGTAGATGTTCGAGTGCTCATACAGCTGCAGTCCAGGTCCCCCCCCCCCTCCATCCCCTCTTAGGACAGGCCTTATGACAAACACCTTCTCATACAACCTATTTGGGGTATTCTTTTATGGTGTATTTGCTTGCAACTACTGTTTTTTGATTATTCTGTATTGCATGATTACATAAGTTTATGTTTTGCCTTCCTTCTGGGGGCACCTGACATCTGGGGCAAGAAAAACTGAAGAAGATGGTGTCGGCTGGCTCTTTTATACCCCTGCCGCACTGACATCAGGGAAGAAGCGACGACAACCGACGCCGGACCTAGACTTTGGAATTCGGCCGACCGAGGACCCGCCTGACGGCAGGATAACCCATCTGTTATGACTGCAGCTGTATGAGCACTCGAACATCTACATTTATAGTAGGTACAAAACTGTACTTTATCCCTGCCAAGGTAGCTCTCGGCCGGCCTGAATACCAGAGACTTAGTATTTCTGCGTCGGTTGCTGTCGCTTGAGGACTGCCGTCAGGTCATCAGTAGTATAAAGTAAGGCAGCCGACACCATTAACATGAGTCTTTCTTGCCATGGAGCCCGAAGCAGAAGTAGTTCGCAAGAGTGCCAGTCGGCTGCTACCCGAGTTTCGTCTACCAGATTGAAGTTGAAGTCTTCTAAAGCTAAGTACCCTGTTGAGGATCCTTTTTTCTTGCACTAACCAAAGTCAGAAAAAGTCAATAATTTTCTCGCCTGTGGAAAACAAATGCCTCACCAAGACTTCCACTCTTACTGCGTCACTTGTTTAGGCCCAGACCACAACATCCCTCATTGTCGCTTCTGTGCTTTGTTCAACGCCAGAACTATCCGCCGTCTGGGCCTTATTGTAGCCAGATATTTTGGCTTGCAGTCCTTGAATTCCGATATGGCTTTGGTAAACCATTCGACAGCAGATCTTCAGAAAAAATAAGACCGAGATAGAACGCACAGGTCCAAACCTACTGATGACACTTCCGTTAAGCTAGTCGTCAGTTCTCCGGTCCTCAGTGAGGTGCTTTCGCAGCCCCTGATGCCTGCTTCTGTTGATTAGCAGGCTGCTACCGAGACCCTTTTGGAGTCTGGTATGCTGCAAAACTTTTCTTCGATTAAGGATCCTACGGTCGTCTCAATCTTGGATGGGTCCTGAGCCACTGAGCAGGCAACGGCTTCCGGGGAAGTCCTTCACATTACTGATTTTTGACACAAACCGACGTCTTCTTTCAGGACTACTATTCTTTCTAAAACTACCGAGTTTCTTAGGCCCAGGGTACGAACCACACCCAAGAAACCGACGACCCACTCTCAGACGCCTGCTACCTTGCCTTAGTCTCAAATGCTTAAAATGGCAGAAGACCTTATTATGCTGATCAGGGGAAGCAAAGCTACCCCCTCCAAAAGGAAAAGAGATCTGTCCCCTGTAGCTTTGCCTGAACAAGAGTCAGATGAATCTGATGCATCTGAATATGAAGACTTGCAACCCCTCTCCACTTATAAGGATTCTGATGCAGAGGATTCCATTCCTTTAGCCATTCCCCCAGAGGATTTTTCCTTTGGGGAAACCCTGCATACCTTAAGGGATGATTTCCAATGGGAGAGTCAGGACTACACTGTCTAAAAAGAGACTCCGGGAATTCCTGGATCTTTCACAACACAGACCTTTGGCCATCCCTCCAGTTCTGGATGTTGTGGAGGATGTTTTCCTCAACTCCAGCTTGACTCCTGATGCCTTTTTTCCTGCTCCCAGAAAGCCAGACAGGTACTATAGAGTCCCAGACTCCCACAAATATCTTTTTAAAAATCCTACAGTTGACCCTGAGGTCATTTCTCAAGGGCCAAAAGGAATTAAACAATCGCACCCACTCAGACAGGGATTCCCAAGCTTTGGACAGATGGGGTAAGAAAGTATACATCTCAGCTACTCTTGCTATCAGGGCACTAAATTGTCAGTTCCATATGGTGAAATTTCATCAACATACCGTGGAACTCAAACAAAAAATGTCTTCCTTTCCTGCTTGGGCAGAATCTAAAGATTTACAAGAGTTAATGCATTCTGCAAGTCAAGTAACTAAACACTGCTTGCACTGTGGCTTTGACGCCCTAGAAGCTTCTTGCAGGGCAGCAGTCACTGGATCTGTCATTAGAAGGCAGGCATGGCCTAAGGAACAGCCCCTGCCAGATCATGTCAAATCTAAATTGTTGGATGCCCCCTTGCACAAAGTTCACTTATTTGGCACTAAGGCAGAAAGAGGTCTTAGAAAAGATGGAAGAAAAAACAAAATCTATGCAAACAGTTAAGGATTTCTTGCAGGTCCAGCCCCCTAGGTTCAGCAGGCATTGTCCCTCCAAAACACTGGTCCTTTCCTGCTCCCAATAAACCGGCCAAGCCTATGTCCCTTGGAAGCAGACCCCCCCCACCCAGACAGCAGCCCCAGGGAATGCAGAGATCTAAACAGTGGGCTACCTCCACTTCAAAACCAGGGAGTTATAAGCCACCACCTTATGGTAAAAACTCAGAATGACTCATCTCCTCCACCCCCTCCCTCTGCCCACCTTCATTAACCCCTAGGAGGAAAACTCTCCTTTCACTCAAGCAGCTGGGCCACCATTACGAAGGACCCCACTAGGTTGTGAACATTGTGTCTCAGGGATACAAATTTTTCTTCCACACCCTTCCAACCCCAAAAGGGTTCCCAGATCTTCCACCAAATCAGTGGGCAGATGTGCAAAAGCAAATCCTTTCCCTGCTCTCTATGAGGACAGTAGAGCACGTTCCTTCAGAACAGATAGGTCAAGGTTTCTACTCAAGACTTTTTCTGGTTCCCAGAAAAGAGGGCACCTGGCACCCCATCCTTGATCTATCCATTCACAACACCTTCCTGGTGATACCAAAATTCAAAATTCTCACCCTCCAGCAGCTGCTACCCATGCTCTTCAAGGACGCTTGTCTAGCCACCCTAGATCTAAAAGAGGCCTACCTCCACATTCCTATCAGGGAATCATGCAGGAAATATATCCGCTTCAGGGCAGGATCTCAACACTTTCAGTTCTCTGTGTTTCCCTTTGGCTTATCTACTGCTCCCAGAGTTTTCACAAAATGTCTGGCTTCAGTAATTGACTTTTGCAAACAAAGAAGTATTCAGATTTACCCATACTTAGACGACTGCCTTTTTCAGGCATGCAGCCAGGAGAAGCTGCTCAAGCACCTGCCTTGTGTAAAGACCCTGCTAACCTCCCTAAGGTACACAATCAACAAAAAGAAATCCAAACAGGTGCCCATCCAAAGCATAATCTAGCTGGGAGTAAGTCTGGACACAGCTTCCCAGATGGCATACCTTACTCCAGAGAAACAAATTTTCCTGACAGCCTACTTCTCTCAGCTAGACACCAGGCCCCAGCTAACTGCAAGGAAGATCCTGCAAGTTCTGGGGTTCATGGCATCTTGCATACTACTCATTCTATATGCCAGACTGCAAATGAGGAAACTTCAATGATACCTAAAAAGCCTTTGGTGCCAACACTCTCAAGAATTAGAAACTCTTCTACCTATAATTCCTTGCCTCAGAAAAGATTTTCTTTGGTGGGCAGCAGCATGCTCCCACAACAAGGGAATATCTTTCTCCCCACCCCCTGCCCCCCAGACCCTCACCACAGACTCATCAGACTACGCTTGGGGTGCACACCTGAATGACAGGTGCATACAGGGCCAATGGAACCCACAGCAAATCCCTCTGCACATCAATCAAAAAGAGATGATGGCTGTGCAGCATGCCTTGATAGCATTCAAGCCCTTCTCTCTCTAGGGGCTCTCCTGATCAAAGCAGATAATACCACTGTGAATGTGGTACATAAACAAGCAGGGAGGGACTCACTCCTACCCTCTATGCAGGCTGGCCATGAGCTTTTGGCATGCAGCCTGTGCCATGCAACTACACCTGTTAGCACAATTCCTACCAGGCTCGCTCAACTCTCTGGCAGGCCAATTAAGCAGAAATCTTCTGGACCCACATGAGTGGCAACTCAACAGACGTACCTTCACCCTAATAACTGAGAAATGGGGAACCCCGAAGGTCGCCCTCTTTGCCTCCCACACCAACCATCAGCTCTGCAAATTCTGCACCAGGGAGCATCACTGCATGGCTCGGAAAGTGGATGCCCTGTCCTTCCCCTGGGTTAGTCTATCGGTCTATGCTTTTCCTCCCCTACCTCTCATCTCCAGGGTACTACTCAAAATAAGGGAGGAAAAACCAAAGACCATTCTTTAGCTCCAGACTGGCCCCACCAGCACTGGTAACCCTTGCTGTGCAGCCTGTCCTCGCTACCCCCATGGCATCTTCCTCAGATTTCAAACCCTTCTGACCCGCAGGGAAGGGGAGTTCTTGCATCCCCAATTGCAGACACTCAATTTGGCAGCTTGGCTTATTCCCTAACACCAAACCCATCTGCCAACCTCAGTAAACAGGTTCTGGATGTTATCTGTGAGGCCAGACGTCCTAGCACCAGAAAGTCTTATGCTTATAAATGGAAAAGATTCTGCACCTGGATCCAGGCTAAGGGAGCCAATATGGCACAGCCCTCCCTCCCTCTCATCCTGGATTCCTGGATTACTTAGCTGACCTACTGCACAGTGGCCTCTCTTTCTATTCTATAAAAATTCATGCCTCTGCTATTTCTGCTCATTTTTCCACTGAGTATCCCTTTTCTCTCACCTTTTGATCAAACAGTTCCTAAGAGGGGCTAGCAACTTGAGGCCACCCAGAAGGCCACCAACACCAGCCTGGGACCTTAACATTGTATTGGAAAAGCTCACCCTGCCCCCTTTCGAGCCAGATTTCTTCTGCAAAGCTAAAATTGCGCTCATGGAAGACGGCATTCCTTCTGGCCATCAGTTCAGCCAGGAGTCTCTCTGAGCTGCAAGCACTCATGGCTATGGAGCCCTTCCTCATCTTTCATGCTGACAGGGTATCCCTCAGAACTAACCCATCCTTCATGCCCAAGGTGATGTCCAGTGTGGCTCTCAACCAATTCATTCATTTGCCCACCTTTTTTCCTAATCCCCAGAACAAGGGGGAAAGGATTCTTCACTCTCTAGACGTGCTCAGACAGCTCAGATTCTATTTAGACAGGACTAAATTCTTCAGAAAGTCTGATCAATTGCTGGTTAGCTTTGCTACAGGGGCAGAAGGCAAAGCCATCTCCAAACAAACCATTTCCAAATGGATAGCACACTGCATCCATTTCTGCTACAAACAGCGTAGAAAGCCTCCCCCCAAGGGGGTCAGGACACACACCACCAGAGCAGCCTCCTCCTCTGCGGCTTTCATCAGAGGAGTCCTCACCAGGGACATCCTGGTGGCTGCCATCTGGACATCAGTTCACACTTTCACCAAGCATTACCACCTGTTTCTCTTCTCCAAATCCAGGCAGGGTTTGCCTCTGCAGTCTTGCAGGGCATCCTAGCCAGCCCCTAGTTTCATTGACTGCCTCCACCCTTTTCCTCAGCTTTGGGAATCAACCCAAATGTGATGACTGCAACAGTGAATACACTCGAACATCTACATTTATGTTAAGTGTACACAACTGTACTTTTCTTTTGGTTAAGCCCCATATTTTAATAACTGAAATAAATACTTCTAACTTACCCTGTCAGGTGCTTTTTCTGCATCCATTGACAGTATGGCCAGCTTTCTTTTTTCTGTTTTGAGTGTCTTGTAGCGTCTATAATTTTCTTAGTATATTGCCAGATGTCTGTTTTGTAGGAAGAGGTGAATGAGTTTTTCTTCCTTTTTCTCTCTCTCTGTGTGTGTGTGTGTGTGTGTGTGTGTGTGTGTGTGTGTGTGTGTGTGTGTGTGTGTGTGTGTGTGTGTTCAGCTGTCCTAGTAGGATTTTCCTGACATTTACTCAGTTGCCTGCTACAGCAAAAGCCATGGTTCGCAGAGAGCTTACAAAGCATCAAAGGGATCTCATTGTTGAAAGGTATGAGTCAGGAGAAGGGTACAAAAAAATTTCCACAGCATTGGATATACCATTGAATACAACAAAGACTGTCATCAAAAAGTGGAGAAAATATGGGACAACAGTGATGTTCCAAAGAACTGGATGTCCCTTGAAAAGATGAGACGAAAACTGGTCAGGGAGGCTGCCAAGAGACCTACAGCAATACCGAAGGAGCTGCAGGAATTTCCAGCAAGTACTGGTTGTGTACTACATGTGACAGCAATCTCCCATATTCTCCATATGTCTGGACTATGGGGTAGGGCTGCAAGACGGAAGCCTTTTCTTACACAGAAAAACATACAGGCCGGGCTGAAATTTGCAGAACAATACATCAAGCTTCCCAAAAGCATGTGGGAAAATGTGTTATGGTCTGATGAGACCAAGGTTGAACTTTTTACCCACAATTCCAAAAGGTACGTGTGGTGCAAAAACACTTCACATCACCAAAAGAACACCATCCCACGGTGACGCATGGTGATGGCAGTGGAATTTCACCTTTCAGCACGACAATGACCCCAAGCATACATCCAAATCAACAAAAAAATGGTTTCACCAGAAGAAAATTTAAGATGTTCTTCGTCTCACATTGCTGCAGTCATAACCTGTGGGTAGTCCGCTGTCCTCGGTCGGCCTGAATACCAAAGTGTTAGGCTGGTGTCGGTCATGGTCGCTCAGATCTGACGTCAGTACGCCATGGTACTAAAGCGCATGACCGACGCCATATCCTCAGTCTTTCTTGCCGCATGGTCCGAAGCAGAAGCAGCGTTTGCAAGTGCCGTTCGGCGTCCTGAAATTTTCGTATTCTGAGTTTCAGACCGAAGACCAAGTTGGGCTAAGTACCCCGTTGGGGAATATTTTTGTCTTTTCTTGCCTCAGTTAAATCCGGATGTCAGAAAAAGTTAATAATTGTATTTCTTGTGGGAAACAGATACCTCATAGGGATTACCACTCTCTCTGTATTCCTTGCTTGGGGCCTGAGCACGACGTAGTCGGGTGTCGCTTTTGTGCTAGATTTACTAAGCGCACCATTAAACGCAGGTTAGATTGTGCTAGACTTGTTTTCGGTAAGCGGTGTAACTACAACATGCCGTCGGATCCTCCGATGCCCGCTACCGCTAAAAAGCGAAAAGAAAAATCGTTAAAGTCCAAGCAGGATGAGTCGTCCGTTGCGGATGCCGTTCTTTGGAAACTACGGTGGAATCTGTGGATCCAGCCGAGGTTTCAGCTGAATCTCAGGGGGAGCCTTTAATCTTACAGGAAGTGGCCTCTCAGGAGTTAGGTCAGGCCGAGGGGGCCTCTCAAGTCTCTGTTGTCCCTTCTTTACATAAGGTTGTTAGGCCTTCTACTTCTGTCACTAAAGCACCCTCTAAAGCCAGGCCTGGTCTTTCTGGCACAGGCGTCAGCCCTAGTTCTGCAGGTTCTGTTCCTAAAAAACATATGCTGAAGATGGCAGAGGATTTGATTACTTTAATCAGAGGTTCTATGCCCCCTCCGGATAAGAGGCCTAGGGTGGAGCCAGAGGTGGAAGGATTGGAGCATTCCTCAGATTACTCTGAGTCTTCAGCTGAGGACTTTCAGGATTTTCCTCCTTATTCTGATTCGGATGCAGAGGATTCCTGTCCTTCTGCTTACCCTCCAGAGGATTTTTCCTTTTCTGAAACCCTGCATTCCATGAGGGAGCATTTTAAGTGGGAAGGTCAGGATTTCTCAGATTCTCGAAAGAGGCTTGGGGAATTTTTGTTTTTACCACAGCATAGGCCCTTGGCTATTCCCCCTGTTTTGGATGTTGTTCAGGATGTTTTTTCTGAGGCTTCCCTTAATCCTGATTCTTTACCTCCTGCCCCTGTCAAGCCAGACAGGTATTACAGAGTGCCAGAGGCTCATAAATATTTGTATAAGAGTCCTAGAGCTGACCCGGAAACTATTAGCCAGGGACCTAAGGGTGTCAGGGCTTCTGTTGTGAAGAATCCAGTTCCTCTGGATAAAGATTCTAGAGCTTTGGATAGGTGGGGTAAAAAAGTGTATACCTCCTCCACTCTAGCGATGAGGGCTTTAAATTGCCAGTTTCATATGCTGAAGTACCAGAATTTCCTCTTAAGTCAGTTGAAATCTAAGGTAGATGCTTTAGCTGAGGGTATAGAATGTAAGGAATTGCAGGATTTAGTTCATGCCTCTGATCAGGTAGGTAAGCATTCTTTGCAGTGTGGCTTTGATGCTCTTCAGGCTTCTTCCAGGGTGGCTGCCACTGGTTCAGTTATTCGTAGGCACGCCTGGCTTAAGGATCAGAATTTGTCAGAGCATGTTAAAGCTCGAATTTTGGATGCTCCCCTTCAATCTGAAGTTCTGTTTGGTTCTCCTGTGGAGTCAGTTTTGAAGAAAATGGAAGACAAAGCTAAGTCCATGCAGACAGTTAAGGAATTTTTACAGGTGCAGCCCCCTAAGTTTAGCAGAAATTGGCCTGCAAAGGGATGGGCTTATCCTTCTTCTGATTTACAGTCTAGGGGCAGATCTAGACGTGGTAGGGGCAGAGCTCATGCTCAGGGTTCTTTCAGACCTAGGACGTGGAGTTCCCCTGCACAATCTTCCGGTGAGGGCAGGGGTCAGCCTTTTCGTAAACAGACCCAATGACCTGTATCTCCAGCTGCCAGATCCCTCCTGTCTGGCAGCTCCTCTAGGAGGAAAGTTGGCACTTTTCAAGCAAAATTGGCTTTTAGTCACCCAGGACAAATGGGTGTTGGACATTATAGATCGAGGCTACAAGTTTTATTTTCACACCTTGCCTCCTTTCAAAGGCATGCCAGACGTTCCTCCTCAGCAAAAGCTGGAGGCTCACAAGCAGATTTCTTTACTTTTAAAAATGGGGGCTATTCAGGGAGTCCCTCCGTCAGAAGTAGGCCTAGGATTTTATTCTCGCCTGTTCCTTGTGCCGAAGAAAGGAAACACTTGGAGACCAATTCTGGATTTGTCTATTCTCAACACATACCTAGACATTCCAAAATTCAAGATGTTAACTTTGCAGCAACTTCTGCCTCTGCTAGGCAAAGATCACTGGATGGTATTATCCTTATCTGGACGATTGCCTGATTCTTGCTCAAGACAGTCAAGTTACTTCAGCATCTACAGTATCTAATGGCAGTGTTAAGGTGCCTAGGGTATTCTGTGAACGAAACAAAGTCCAGTCTAGTACCCTCTCAGGACATGTGCTTTCTGGGTGTGAGACTGAATACAGCCTCTCAGATGGCTTTTCTGACCCCGGACAAACAAAGAAATCTTCCCCTTTACTTCCAGCAATTATCCCTACTGTCCAGGCTGACTGCAAGGACAGTCCTTCAAGCCTTGGGGTTCATGGCATCTTGTATTCTGGTACTTCCCAATGCCAAACTACATATGAGGAAGCTACAATGGTATCTCAAAAGTGTATGGACTCAACACTGCCACGATTTGGACACTGTCATTCAGATAACACCTTGCATCCAAAGGGAATTTTTGTGGTGGGCTCAGGAATGTCACCTAAACAAGGGACTCTCTGTGACCCGACCAGAGGTGAGTCAGATCTTAACGACAGATGCCTCGGACATGGCTTGGGGAGCACACTTCAATGGGAAATGGATTCAAGACACGTGGCCTCCCAGACTACAGCATTTGCATATCAACATGAAGGAGATGTTAGCAGTCCAATTTGCACTGATGGCTTTCAAGGATCTACTTCAACCAGGACAGGTGTTGATTCAAACAGACAACACAACAGTCATGTGGTACATCAACAAGCAAGGGGGAACCCATTCGTACCCTCTTTGCAGACAAGCTATGATTTTGTGGGAGACTGCTCTGAGTTTGCACCTCACTCTTCAAGCAAGGTTTCTGCCAGGAGCACAGAACTCCTTAGCAGATGTTTTGAGCAGACAGATGGTGGATCCCCACGAGTGGAAATTGGATCCTCATGTATTTCAACAGTTGACAGTGGCTTGGGGAACTCCAGACATAGATCTGTTCACTTCTCCACTAAATTTCCAACTGCCAAAATTTTGCACAAAGATGTTTCACCCAAAAGCTTGGAAAGTGGATGCTCTATCTTTCAGTTGGAACAACCTTCACGTCTATGCCTTTCCTCCTCTGCCTCTCCTTCCCAAGGTGCTCTTGAAGGTCAGACAGGACAAGCCTTGCATGATTCTAATAGCTCCAGATTGGCCACATCAACACTGCTACCCTCTGCTGAGGAGTTTAGTACGGGAGCCTCCTTGGCCTTTGCCATCAATTCCACACCTTTTGTCACAGGCAAGCAATCATTTCCTCAATGTCAGGATACAGTCCCTGCATCTGACAGCCTGGCATATTCTGTTCTAGACCCTGGGGGGTCGCAGCTTCCCTTTTGAATGTCATTTTGGAAGCCAGACGGCCTAGTACAAGGAAAGTTTATGCTGATAAATGGAGGAGATTTTTTCTTTGGAGCACAACAAAGAGCTTTGATGTTTCAGTGCCTAATTTGAGTGTTGCACTTCAGTATCTTACAGAATTATTAGACAAGGGTTTGTCTTTCTCCTCTGTAAAAGTTCATGCTGCAGCCATTTCTGCTCACTATGACTGTGACCCACCATTATTCTCTCACCCTTTGTTTAAGCAATTTCTTAGAGGGGCAAAGAACATAAGACCCCCACATAGAGCTCCTACTCCTTCCTGGGATCTCAATTATGTGTTGGAAAAGCTTACTTTACCTCCTTTTGAACCTGCAGCTACATCTGAGTTGAAGTTTTTGTCTTGGAAGACTGCTTTTTTGTTGGCCATTACGTCTGCTAGGAGGGTATCTGAATTACAGGCTCTAATGGCAGTTGAACCCTTCCTGATGTTTCATAAGGATAGGGTATCCCTGCGTACTAACCCTACTTTTATGCCTAAAGTTGTTTCTAATGTGGCCTTAAACCAATCTATTCATTTGCCTACTTTTTATGCTGATCCCCAAAATAAAGGGGAAAAAATTTTGCACTCTTTGGATATTCACAGGCAGTTACGTTATTATTTGAGCAGAACTAAGGGGTTCAGGCAGTCTCAACAGTTATTCATTTCTTTTGCCTTGGGTTCACAAGGAAAACCTGTTTCAAAACAAACTATTTCTAAGTGGATTGGCCATTGTATTGCTTTTTGTTATTCTCATCATGGAAAGGATGTTCCGGCTGGAATCAGACCTCATTCCACTAGGGCGACTGCCACTTCTACTGCTTTTTTAAGGGGAGTAGCTACTAAGGATATTTTGGAGGCAGCTACTTGGAGTTCAGTGCACACTTTTTCTAAACATTACCATCTCCCTCTTTATTCCAAATCCAGGGCTGGGTTTGCCACTGCAGTTTTACAGGGCATGTTAGCAGCTCCTAATGCTTTCTGATTTTGCCAACCTCCCTTACCTTTGCTTTGGGATTCTACCCACAGGTTATGACTGCAGCAATGTGAGATGAAGAACAGTACAGTTTTGTACTTACCATAAATGTAGATGTTCGAGGATCCACATTGCTGCAGTCCAATTTTCCCTCCCTCCTTCCCCTCTGTAGTTTGGGGTTGCTGTGTTGCTTTTGGGGTAATTATTTTTTCTATATTGGTGATTGGGTATTTTTCTACTTTTGGCTATGGCCTTTCTTTTTTAGGCCTTCTGACATCTGGGGCAAGAAAGACTGAGGATATGGCGTCGGTCATGCGCTTTAGTACCACGGCGTACTGACGTCAGATCTGAGCGACCATGACCGACGCCAGCCTAACACTTTGGTATTCGGGCCGACCGAGGACAGCGGACTACCCACAGGTTATGACTGCAGCAATGTGGATCCTCGAACATCTACATTTATGGTAGGTACAAAACTGTACTTTTTGGAATGGCCTAACCAGAGCCCAGACCTAAATCCAATAGAAAATCTGTGGGTTTACCTGAAGAGAGCTGTAAACAAGAGATGCCCTCTCAATCTCACAGATTTGGAGTGCTTTTGCAAGGAATGAGTGGGCAAATATTGCCAAGTCAAGATGAGCCCTTACTGATACTGCCACCCAAGAAGACTGAATGCTGTAATTAAATCAAAAGGTACTTCAACAAAGTATTAGTTTAAGGGTGTGCACACTTAATGCAGCCAGCTTATTGTATGTTTTTTATTTTTTATATTTTTTCCCCTAACAGATTTGTTTTTCAATTGAATTGTAGAGGTTATAGGTCACATTAAAGGTGGAAAAGTTTTGAAAAGATTTATCGTGGTCTCATTTTTTTTTAATCACAAAAACCTGGCATTTTAACAGGAGTGTGTAAACTTTTTGTATTCACTGTATGTAACGGGTGCCTGAGCTGTGTTGTATTGTGGCAGTTTTACAAAAAGTTTTTTTCTAAGGTACAGAAATCAATGTGCTGCTAAACGTTTTTCTTTTTTGCCATCTTAAAAGGTAAATGTAGTACAAACTACTACTGATTTGAAAGATTTCATAAGAAAGTTAAATGCAATTGTTATAAATGACAAGTTAAAATGTAATACTACAAAAACTGACATTTATATTATAGTGCATATAACCTGCTGTTGCATCCAGTAATACAAACATTCAAAAGCATGGGTGGCAAAGATATAAGGACGGTTTTAAGTAATAAGCCTTAAAAAGAGATTTTTTTTTAAATTTAACAGATGCTCAGGGAGAGGCATCATACTACTTCAGCAGTGATAAATCTGTTGGAATTATGTGAGCACACAAGGGCAATGTCACTGTTCTGTAAACATCATATTGCAACTTTTGAGTGAGATTGATTATTATAGGCAAGTGGACAATATTATTATTAATCAAAAAGCATATATAGAGAGAGGAGTCTGTTTGGAAGCTCGAAGTTTCAAAACCTCAAACTTCATATGGTTGATACCATAAGATAGAAGTTCTGAAACTCTGAACGGTTTAAGTGGAGATCACCATACAGGGCAGAATGGAAAACTTACAGTTCTCTTCACTGTAGTGCAAACATGGGGTTGGCATATTTAATTAGCAGGGGGTGTGGGGGATGCAGGGCACTTGCCCCCTGCATAAATGTAAAAAAAAATGTTTTTATTTTTTTTTTAATTGAAGTTTCGAACTTTCAGAACTTCGAAGTTATGGTCTTGACCATATGAAGTTCGAAGTTTTGAAAGTTCGAGCTTCCAAAGTAGATCCAGAGAGAGAGATGTATAATTAAATGAAAACTGATTAATGGTATTACATCTCCAATCATCCAGTGAGTTTTTCAGACAACGCACCCAAGATTGAGACAATATTTTCAGAATTCCCTAAACACACAGACTTTAATGCCAATAGTATCAGCACAAGATTCAAAATTAGAATCCATCTCCATGTTTCTGGACAGGCTTCTCAAGGAGGTGTTATGAAAATAAAAATTTGTCATCAGAAATTCTTATGATTTTGTTGAAGATCAAGAATGTCAGTGATCATGATAATGCCATATTGTTAACAGTGATCTAAGAGCATTCTGTAGTTATACCATGTAATGTATAATTTGAATGGTCAGTCACATGCTAATGAAAAATAACCATCAGTCAGTCAAAGAAATTCGATTTGCAGCAGATTATATGGACCAAGTACTGTCTAACAGCATTTTTGTATCAGCAAAACAGTATTTTAAACGGTTACAAGGGGTTGTTTTAGGAGCAATAATGGCTCCATCTATGCAAACTTAATTATGGCTGTTTGGGAGGATAATATTTTGCATCAGCTGAGCAGTTCAGCATGAATACAGGTAGTATTAAGGCAATTTATAGGTTCGTAGGTTGGTACTAGGCTATCGGCCCTAGGGCCTATACAAGCCTAGCCATAACAATTCCTTGGAAATGAATAATATTATGTAGTCCTATCTCACCTCCGTTATTACTTGTGGGTTCGGTGCCGATCCTCAGCTCCGACTCGGCCACTTTTAGAAAGCCTGAAAACTTCTGATTGGCTCGTGGCTAGGATGTATCCCATGGTGCATGAGCACACTCTCCAGATCTCGTTTGCCGCATCTTCAGTCGGAAGCTTTCTTGGTTGGCCGTGGCTAAGTGATACCTTTTTTATTACTATTACTTCCTTTTCAGGAATTTATTGCTTATAGAGAGTTTTCTATCATAGCTCATTACTGACAGTCATTTTTTGTGACTTCCGATTTGTGACTTCAACCGGATTTGACTTGGTTATCGTATATTGTATGTTCTGGGCATATTGCTTGTTCGCATGTGGTATCCTGTGAGTGTGTGTATTTTTGTTTTCTGCTAGACCTTTTAAGTTAGAGGTTCTAGTTTCGTCCCTGTTTTGTTCTTCACACTAGGTCCATTTAAGTTAGAGGACCTAGCCCCCCCCCCCTTTTTTTTTTTTTATATAGAGTGTGATAGGGCTAGATCTATTTAAGTTAGAGGATCTAGTTCCTCTCTTGTGTGAGTATGTTGACCTTCCTTTGCTGTCAATATGTCTAAGGAATCTAAGGAACACAAACCGTCAGGCTTTAAGAAGTGCATTAAGTGTTCACAAAAAATATCCATCACTGATGGACATAGCGTTTGTGTATATTGCTTAGAGGCCATGCATCTGCAAGAAACCTGCCTTTTCTGCCATTCTTTTAGCCCTAAAGTGCTCCAGGAATGGAAGAATAAACTTATTTTAAAAGGACTGTTGAAACTTTCCTTCGAAGAAGACCTAGCCAGTTCTTCTTTCTCTCCTAAGTCACAGTCTTCTAGGAAGGATAAGGGCAGAAGTTCAAAACGGCCTTCTCTGGCTCCAACTTCTGCCTCTGAACCACCACAGAAGTTACAAAAAGCAGAGTTGGTATCTTTTTCTTCGGCTCCACAATCTTCGGGGCCAATTGAGAGTTTGGACATAGACCCTGCAGTATCGGTAGCAAGTGTTTCGGTGCCGATCACTAGCAGCCCTCTTCGGAGCCGGTCAACGGATATTTCACCGGTCTCCCCTACCCTTAAATTGCCGATATTACAGAGAACAAGGTCACCCACGCTGTCCTCCAGATCCTCCAGGAGTCTATCTGAAGAAGACATCGAGAGAGTGGTGCTCAGACTCCTCAAGTCATCGGCCTTGCCAAAATTTTTATCGGCTCCAACCCAGTCGGTCTCAGAGCCGACTCCTTCTACCTATCCTGCTTTCATTCCTCCTCCAACCCAGATTGGGCCTTCGGAGCCAATATTGCTGGTACTGACTAGAGTGGAGTCTTCGGTTCCTGCACCTCGTGTGGTTGTCCCTGAGCCGCGTTCCGCTCCGACACTCTCGGCGCCGTCTGAAGTGTCTAGGGTCCGAAGCTCCTCGGTCGGCCCCAATGGGGACACTTGAAACCAAACTTCTTTGGTGCCGAGTCTCCCTCTTGGTGCGTCGGCCTGAGTGAGCTCAGACCCTACATCGTTCTTGGAGCCGATCCTTCTGGAGCCGTCGGCACCGCCGGTTTCTTTGGAACCGAGGCGTCTTTCAGAGCCGGAGGAATCGGTCTTCGTGAAGATGAGAAGCATGCTGAATAGCTAATCTGCCCCACGTAGAAGTACCGATGCTATACTCCCTCAAGTGCCAACTACAGTCTCAGCATCTTTTCTTCCCCAGGATGGCAGAGACTCACAGCCTCAGGACCCCCACTTGGGGTGGACCCCATCTTCCGAGGCCTCCCCAGAGAACCCTACTGAGGAGCCCCCTCAGAAGAGATCATGTAAGAAGAAGCATGTAGACTCCCCTGATGAGTTTCTCACATCTGCAATTGACCTTGATGAGTCGGAGGGGTCCCCTAAGTCGTCCTCTGAAGATGTCTCCTTTGCAGACATCTTGGAGATCCTCAGGCAGAGAGGCGCCAGTGAGGCGGCTGGCCCACTGTTACCCGTCTGATGAGGAGTCAGTGTACCTGAAGGCTTTTGGGTCTCAACTCTCAGCTTCATGGGTGTCTCCTCCATTTGACAAGTTACTAGATCTTGTGAGTCAGAAACATGGCAGACTCCTGATGCCATGGAACCGGTCCCCAGGAGGCCGAACAAGTTTCTTTCTGCCCCTAAAGACAAAGAATTTTTATCCAAGGGCTTACCTGTAGATGCCATGGTGGTGGCGGCCACTAAGAAGGAACTAGCAGAGACTTCTTCTACCCATCTGCCCAATAAGGAATCCCAAACAATGGATAGATACGAAAAGCATGTCTTCTCTTCAGTGGCTTTTACACTCCGATCGCTGAATTATCTATCACACTTCACAAGACTTCAGGGAGATCTCCTGAAGTAGTTAGGAGATACTCTTCAAGGTACCTCTACTGAAGGAGTCCCATCGACAGTATCTACTCAGTTGGCTACCTTAACATCCATTGTTAATCCTCCATGAGGCTGATCTCATACACAGCTGATGGTGCAAGTAGGGCAGCGGGTTCAGCAGTCTCCTTAAGGAGACACTCCTGGATGCGTCTATGCAATTTTGCTGAACCTTTCAAGTCTACATTCACCAATGCTCCTGTTGACGGATCCTCTCTTTTTGGACCCAAGGTGAAAGATACCCTCACCAGGTGTGAACAGGAAGGAAAGACTCTCTCTGCCGTGGGAGTCCGTTTTACCGTCCCTTCTAGACCTTACCCTAAAGGTCAGAAGAGTGGTAAAATGTGGTTCAAGAAATCACAAAGATCTCTCCAGGATACACAGGATGATTCCTCCTTCAGAGGCAGGGGAGGAGGAACAAATGGTAGACATCACCCTATAGAGGCAAGGGAGGTCCACAAAATCAAGGAGGTCGCGATTCCTTTCGTGACCGTCCCTATCCGCATTCCTGATGTGGAACCTGACTGTGTGTGTCTCTGGAGCCGGTCGGGGGCCGCCTGTCTTTGTACCCAGAAGCCCGGCTAAATATCACCCGAGACAAGTGGGTACAAGACATTATTACCAGAGGTTACTCTATACCCTTTTCCCCTCAACCCCACCCCCAAAAGGATCCCAGATGTACCACCCAATCACTGGGATCAAGCAGCTATAGAGATAGAAAAGCTGCTGTTAAAAAGAGTCATCCAAAAGTTCCCGGCAGACCAGACAGGATTCGGAGCATACTACAGATTATTTTTAGTTCCAAAAAGAACAGGAGAGTGGAGACCCATTTTAGACCTAAGCAGGTTAAACAAGTATGTAAAGAAGTCCATGTTCTGAATGGTCACTGTACAATCCATACTCCTCTGTTAGGGAAAGAAAATTGGATGCGCTCAATAGATCTCCAAGATGCCTACTACCACATCAAGATGGACAAAGCATCAAGGAATTTTCTACGCTTCCGGCTGGGAACCAATCATTACCAGTTTTGGGTGCTGCCTTTTGGTCTCACCACAGCCCTCTGGGTGTTCACCAAAAGCATGGCAGTAGTGACAGCCCATCTGAGGCTTCATAGGTAGGTACTAGGCTATTGGCCCTAGGGCCCATATAAGCCTAGCCAAAGGTACCCTGGCTTTCACCACCCAAGAAAATTATCTTCCTGTGCCACTGTCGAGCAGAGCCACAGAAGTGATCCTCAGGGTGTTTCCTATCTCCCATCCAATCATCAAGATTTTTCTTGAACAGTACTAATGAGGAGCTTTAGCGAATCCAAGTTCTTCCATACCTGGACGAATGGCTCCTGACCACCACCACCAGGCATCTTCTAGTTCAATCCAGAGACTCCACAATCAGGCTCTGTTCCCAGTTGGGACTCTCTATAAATTGTGAATCCTTAATTTTGTCCGCTCAGTCTATAACCTTTGTAAGAGAAAACATAGACACGGTGTCTATGATAGCCAGACTACCAACAGACAGAATACAAAATCTTTCACAGCAGATTTACAGGATACTTCCCCTTCGAAGAGTCAAAGCGAAGGTGGTGTTACAACTTCTTGGAACAATGGCGTCGACTATAACATTGGTACCCTTAGCAAGACTACATGCGAGAATACTCCAATGGCTCCTTTCATCCCAGTGGTCTTTTCAGCAGTTGCCCCTGCATCACCAGATACTAATCACAGATTCTTGCACAAAGGATCTCCGTTGGTGGATTCAGCAAGGTCACCTTACTACAGGGACTCCCTTTGTATCGCACCAACCTGTTGCCACTGTGACCGTGGATGCCTCTCAGATGGGGGGGGGGCATTATCTAGGCAGGACTGTCCAAGGCAACATGGCAAGATCACGAGGCCCATCTGCATATCAATGTCCTAGAGATGAGAGCGGTGCTTCTAGCGTTGCAAGCACTTCACGACTTTCTCCCTCTAGGGGTGATAGCTATCCGGACAGACAACATGTCAGTGGTATGGTATCTAAACAAGCAAGGAGGAACCAGATCTTACCGCTTATGTCGAGAGGCCCTGCGAGTTTGGAACTGGGTGATTTCTTCCCAATGCTTTCTCATTGCAACGCACATCCTGGGGACATCCAACGTGATAGCAGACAAGCTAAGCAGGGCAATTCTGTTACCTCATGAATGGTCTTTGAACCAGAAAGTAGCCCGTCAGATCTTCCACAAATGGGGACAACCCTACTGCAGTCTCTTTGCCAGCCCCATCAATGCCAAATGCAGCACCTTTTTCACCCTCATTCCCCCTCCGGGAGAGTCTCCGAGAGATGCACTCATCCACGATTGGCCCCCGGGACTTCTTTATGCATTTCCTCCTTTTCCACTCATTCCCAAAGTTATACAGAAAGCAATGTTGTTGGGAAGCAAGATGATCCTCATCACTCCTTACTGGCCTCGTCAGATTTGGTTCCCCTTTCCTCAGGCCTCACCTGTTAGACTATCCATGGACTCTGGACCCAGTACCAGACCTCTTGACACACGTCAGGTTCTCTTCATCCCTGTCTCCACACTCTCAAACTGACAGCATGGCTGCTCCAGTTCCATCATTAGTCAGGCTTCACGATCTGCCTCCAGCTGTAACCCATATCATTACCTCCTCTCATAAGCCCACGACTAGAAAATTGTATAACAGTAAATGGAAGAGATTTTCTATATGGGCAGATAACAGAAAGGTTAATCCATTTACAGCTCTCATTTCTATTGTCTTGGAGTTCCTATCAGAACTTTTTCACCAGGGATCAGCAGCTGCTACACTCAGAGTTCAGCTAGCCGCATCTAATTTTCATGTGGGAATTAATGATTCTAACCTTATGTCCCATAAACGTTGCAAGACCTTTCTCAAAGGTTCTATGATGTTAAGACCTCCTGTTCAAGATCCCATTCCTCCCTGGGATCTAAATCTAGTCCTTTCTAAAGTTACTTTGCCACCTTTTTGAACCAGCCCATAGCTGTCAATTAAAATTTCTGTCGTGGAAGACTCTTTTTCTGGTGGCGATAACTTCAGCCAGATGAGTTTCCGAACTGCAAGCCCTATCAGTTAAACCTCCATACTTAATTTTTCACAAAGATAGGGTCTCTCTCCAGACGAATCCTTCCATTATCCCCAAGGTCTGCTCCCATTTTCACTTGAATCGAACTATCGAATTGCCAGTATTCTTCCCCAATCACACCAATAAAGCAGAGTATAGATTTCACCAATTGTATGTGCATAGGCAATTGCGTTTCTACATCCACAGAACTAAAGGATTTAGAAAATCAGACCAGCTATTTGTTTCCTTTGCTGAAACAAGAATGGGTTTGCCAGTTTCTAAGGTCACACTATCAAACTGGATCTCTAACTGCATCTCTTTCATTTATACTTCTGAGGGAAGAGAGTTACCCCTTAAAGTCAAAGCGCATTCTACCAGATCATTTTCTACTTCTGCTGCCTTCCAAGCCAGGACTTCTATTCATAATATATGTGCAGCAGCAAGATGGGCTACCCCTCATAGCTTCATTACCCATTATAAATTGGACCTAACTTCCAGGGGTAGGGCCTCATTTGGTTCCATGGTGCTCAGGAGTATTTTCTAGAGAGCCACCCATACACGATGCTAGGGACGCTGTCCCACACGTAATAATGGAGGCGATATAGGACTAAATAATGTAAAGAAGTTATGTACCCACCATAACGTTCCATGTATGTAGTCCATCTCGCCGAACATTATTACAAACCCACCCACCAGCCCCCTTCCTGGAGGATCTGGAAACAGTTTTCTACGGTGGTTTATATTTTAAAGGACACTTTTATTAGGGTTTGTTCTTCCAAACCTTTGTTCTCTTTTCTATTTTTTCTCCTTGTATAGACAAGCAGCAAACAAGATCTGGGGAGTGTGCTCATGCACCATGGGATACCTCCTAGCCACGAGCCAATCAGAAGTTTTCAGGCTTTCTAAAAGCGTCCGAGTCAGAGCCAACGATCGGCTCCGAACCCACACATAATCATGTTCAGCGAGATGGACTTCATACATGGAACATTATGGTGAGTACATAACTTCTTTTTTACTTCCCCCTGGACCCCTGTATAGCAGTATCTATGCAACTTAGTTATGCAGAGGTTTTTAATGTACTTCACATGCATTATTTATGATAATAATAATAAATACTTATTAGTTAACCAAGTAGGCCCACTGAACACACAGTGCCTTTTCAGGAGCATTACAGGAGCAATATCTGGTTAATGGCTTGTTCAAAGTTGCACAGGTGGCAAATGAGAGCTGAGGGAGTCGAACCCTATACTTCAGAAACTACAGCTCTGACAGTCTTGAAAGGTAGCTTTTACAGAAATAAAAGAGATTTGTTCATTTGCCACCAAAGTAGTGTTACATCAACTTTTCATATAAATTTATACTCGCATGGCAATGGGAGTTCAGCCAGATACATAAGAACTAAATTTGAACTGTTCAAAATGTAAGTTGGAGTTAATCTAAACATTCAGCATTTGAGTAAAGTATCATAAGAATTAACAGCAAACCCAGGCTAATATTTATAAAGCAGCTGTTGTGCATATTTCATCATCAGCTCCCTTTTCCCCATTTTTTATACATGGGATTTGGGGTATCATGTTAACTGTTGTCAACACTCTCGATTCAGTGCCACACTCCTGCCTTCTTCAACACTCATGCCTGACTGTCACAGATCTTCTTTCACACAATCCATCCACCTCTTTGCTGGACACCCTCGCTTCCTCTTACCTTCTTCCTGTCTGTCCCAAATCTTCCTCACCAGATTGTCTTCTGCTTTTCTACACATGTGCCCAAACCACCGTGATCTGTTCTATTTGATCTTTTCTGCAAGTGGAGCTACTTTGACTTTTGCTCTTATGTCCTCATTTCTTCATCTGTCCCACAGTGTGCATCCTACCACTTTTCTCAGGCACTTAATTTCCATCACCTCTAGCTTCAATTGTTCTGCCTTTACTGCCCAGGTTTCTGTACCATAGAGTAATACTGGTCACACCACTGTCTTGTACATATTACATTTCAGCTTCTTTGGCATTCTTCTGTCATAGACTACACCTGATACTCTCTGGCTGTTGGCTGCAGCCCCTCTGATTCTAGCTTTCACCTCTTCATTCAGACTACTCTTTTCCTCAACCACCCCACTCAGATACTTGAAGCTGTTTATCTTTTCCACTGTCTTCCCTTCTATCTCTATTCTCAGCTTATTCTCATTTCCCCAATTTGCTGCCATTACCACTGTCTTATCTGTGCTTAGTTTCATCCCATGTGCTTTCAGATTTGCATTCCATTCTCCTTTCCTTTGCTGAAGTTCTAGCTCAGCCTGCCTGTACTGCCACATTGTTTGCATACAGCAGCTTTGTTGATCTGTCCCCTCCAGCCTGTTAGCTAATGTAGTCCATCACCAGTATGAGCAACAGTGGGCTCAGAGCTGAACCCTGGTGTACACTCACTTCCAATGGGAACCCCTTTGTGAGGCCGAACACTGTTCGTACTTGAGTCATTGGCTCCTTGTATATAGGCTGCACTAATTCTACCAATGTTTCTAAGACTTCAAACCACCGCAGTACTGCCCAGATCAGGTTTCTTGGGACCTTGTCATATGCTTTCTCCAAGTCTAGGAATGCCCAGTTTGACTCACTCATCATCTCTAGCTTCTTCTCAATTATCTGTTGTGCACATTTATGACTTAGAAATAGACTATATGACACTTGATTGTATGTCATCCATTTAGTACAAGGTGTGGAGCTAAGGCTTACATTATAAATAACAAGAAGTTTGTAATTAATTACATTAAAGAAAACAACAGAAGAAAAACATCTAGACAAGTAAGATACAAGTTCAGCAATATTCTAAATGGATATGTAGTGGAGGTGAAGAATAGATTAGGGGCTTGAAGCTGATGGATAGAACGTCTGCAGAAACAAAGACAGAAATGTATGATATTGTCTAGTAGGTGGAAAAAATATTCTAAATAGAAAAATTAAGAAGCAAAACAGATTTGTGGGCAGGCTTTAGAAATTACCGAGGAAAGAAGAATAACAAAATTCAAAGGAAATAGGAAAAAATGTCAGACTGAACCCAGAGTTTCAGAGAATAGCTAGGAGACATAAGGAGACCTATTCACATCAGCACTGCAAAAAACTGGAAGAAAACAATGGAAAGAGAAGGACAAGAGTTCAAGAAGATTGATTACATTGAGAAATTTCCAGGTAAAAATTGGCATAGTAAAATACATAGATGACAGGGACATTACATAATCAGAAAATAATAAAATGTGCTGGCAGGGATATACAGAAGACTTGTATAAGAATTACCCTAACATTACAAACACATATGATAATGTAGTCTATGATCTAGTCAGACATCCAGGAGACTAAAGTTAAACCAGCCCTAGAATGCCTTGCCAACAAAAGGGCTGTAGGAAGTGATGGAATTTCATCTGAACTGCTTAAAATCCTGCAAGCTGATGATGATAAATTTTAGATTGCCATCTGCTGACAATTTTGGCAACCATGATAGTGGTCAGTAGATTGGAAACGATTTATTTAAAAATAAAAGGGTAATGCTAAACTATGTTCAAATTGACAAATAATTGCACTTATTCTACTTGCTAAGAAGGTTAGGTTCAAGGTCGTGCAAGCTAGACTCATCACTATAAGGAGTGAGAACTGCCAGATGTACAAGTTTGTTTTAGAAGGAGCAGGTGCACCAGAGACCAAATTGCACAACATCCACTGGATAATGGAAAAAGCAAGGGAGTTCAAGAAGAAAATATTTAATTCTGCTTTATTTGTTAGTCTAGACCCTTTCACTGTTTAGCAGTGCTTAGAGAAATGGGGATACTGGGTCGCCTTGTTTCCCTCCTAATGAATTGATATGTAGATCAAGAAGCAACAATTAGACCTGAATTTGTAACGGGTAACTGGCTCAACATTGGGAAATGGGTAAGACAAGGATGCATGTCATCACCCCACTTATTCAATTTATATGTTGAACCTATCATGCAAAATGCTAGGTTAGATGAATCAGCTGCTGGAATCAAAAATTGATATGAGAAATATTAACAACCTAACAACCTCAGACATGTAGATGGCTAAGTGAGGGAAAGCTGAGTTTTTTGAAGATGAGAGGAAAGTACTCAACACCATACGTTTCAGCCATACTGAATTTCTCGGTCTTTACTAGTTTTAAGGGGAAAATAATGGGGTGCCATGAATTCCTGAGTGGCCCCCTTTAATTTCCGATTTTTTTGTGTTTTTCTTTTTTTTTAATAGAAGTTGAAGTTGACTGGCATCATCACACATCGCCAGTGTATCCTGCAATGTCATCAATGTGCAGGGGTGTGCGTGATGACATCAGCTTTGTGAGTCAGACCTGCAAAGTGCCAGCCTGTCGGAGGCTCGGACTGTCTGTCTTTACCATGCCTATTTGGAAGTTTGATTGGAATAGCAGCAGCACAGCAGCGAAAGGAGCTGAGCTGCAGAGCCATTTAAAATTTAACTTTTCTTAAGTTCTGCTTCTGCCAAGTACTTCTGTAGTGAAGTGTGTCTAGTCCATCTGCCCAGTGCCCACCCATGTTCCGCACATACTCCCAGCCAGTAAGGATGAGAAAATTTACTTTCTCTGGTAGATTGACCACCTCTGGCCCCAGGTAGGTAAAAAAGAAAAACAAAAAGTGCCTTATTCTTTGCCTAATAGAGCTATGCTTGTGACGGTCTGATTGCCAATAGTATTTACTATGAATGCAAAGTTGGAATTGCAAGCTAAGTAACCCATTTTAGCAAGGCTGGCCATCGGTTCATACTTCACAGCAGGAGAGTAGTTGCATGGACAAGCAGTAGCTACTATGCACTGTCTGCAAAGAAAACAATATGCTGGCTGTAATACACTAGTACAGTAACAGTTCTATCACTACTGTGTCTCCTAGGTGTGTCAACGGTGTCAGGCTGGACTCTGTGATCTGTAATAAAACTCTGTCCATCTCTGTCTGCCTTAAATGTGCAGTTATATTTTATTTTAATTCTTCCTCACTCAAAACTCAGTATCTGCCAGCCAGTCCCATGATCCTGTTATCAGTAAAATACTGATGTACACCTTACAATACATATTTTGGCTACTGTATTAAATGTCTGCATCTGTACAACCAGATATTCCTTAATACAAGCATCACATCCTAAAGGCTGCAGTAACTAGAATTAGAAAGAGACTTCCTGTTGCAAACAGCATTCCTTCAGTGGTTTGCATACACTTTTATTAACTTTCATCTCCAGATGGCCAAGCACGGTGAGGATAAGTAAAATGACTACTATTAGGCAGCTAATTTTCATGGGGAAGGGTATGTAGTGGCGTCTATATATCGTATGATGAAAATAGCGAACGCTATTTCATCGTACCGATAATGTCTAAACCACAAAATATTGAGCATACAGAACAGTGAATGTTTTCCCAGGGAAAAGATTTGCTGCTCCACAAAAAAAAAAACTTAAACACAAAGATAAGTGGGGGGCTGTGCCCCCCACACACCCCCTACTTAAATATACCAACTCCGAGATCGCACCATAGTGGAGGAAATGGCAAAGTCCCGAAGACGGACCACCAATTTTTTTTCCTGGGAAAAAATTTGATGTCCCATGTCTTCATTATTTTGCCATTTCGACAGTATCGGCTTGACTAAATAGCTTTTGCTATTTAGTCCATTCGATATGCTAATATAGAGCCATGTAATGTATATGTGGCAACCATTTCTTGTCATTTTTAACTGGGGAAGTGGATCACTTCAGAATATAGCAAACATGGTGTCTTGCCAATGGACAGTCATCAACAAGTGGGATGAGCATGAAATGATTAACATTCATTCCTACACTGATAACATAACACACATGCATTCAGCTCTCCCATTTTCCTGTCTTGGGCTGGGGAACAACATGTCTAAAAACAAATCTACACAGGAACTCTAGCATAATGGTGCCTGACCACAACTTTGCCTGACTGTCACCTGCATTCATGAATATAGCAGAGCCACACAGGGTAATAGATGGAAAAGTCATTGTTTGGAGTCCTGAGTTGCCAAAAAGTTAGTCAAAAGAAATAATTTATAATGTGAAGTTGTCAATCTCGCCTTTATTCTCACTGATGGGTGTCACATCCGATGTGTTGGATCCATCTCTGCCTTTACAAAAGCTTGAGGACTTCAGCAAAGCCTCCTTCCCTACGCATAATGCAGTTCCCTACTTCCCTCAGATCTTGTTTGCCGTGCTGCTAGAAGGACCTTCAAGCAAGCTCTGGGTTAAGTTCATAGGTTCATAGATGAGTACTAGGCTAACTGACTTAGTGGGCCATTTTAAGACTAGCCAGTTACCCCATGAAAAAATCAAACCCTGGGCTTCGTGTCTGTAACGTAAACACCTTAAGCATTATGCCAACCTCCAACCCAACATTTGTTTAATACTTTAGTTCTTTGCCATACTCTTCTCTAAAATTTTGTTATCTGTACTGCTGGTAGTAATTTAGTGCCTTATCTAGTTTAGTGTTATACTTTTGTAGTTTTACTGTTCCTTTCTGTTAGCGTCTTTTTAACTTGCAGGATGTTTAACTCCACTCGTTTAAGTTAGAGGGTGTTCCTTTCTTTATTCCCTTCTGATTAACCATTTGTTTTAATTAGAGAACAGTTGTTAAGTTAGAAGACATTTTCCTACCTTTGCTAATGGTGTTAGTATTTCTATATTTTTCTCTCTCCTAGTTAACAGTTCATTTTAGTTAAAGAATGGTTGACAAAGTCCATTTGAGTTAGAGCACTTCCCCTTCCTTTTCTGGTTGTTAAAAAAAAAATCTTTCTTTTTTTTTTTTCTAGTTTCTTAGTTTTTAGCATTTCACAAAAGGAGAGTAAGCCTCTAGACTTCAAAAAATGTGAGAAGTGTAGCAAAAAAATGCCCATCAGTGATTCCCATACTTTGTTTCTACTGTTTGGGGCCCCTCCACTTGTAGGAATCTTGTTCCATATGTCACTCTTTTAACCAGAGGGTATTAATGGAACGCAAGCATAAATTGATTTTGAAGGAGTTATTAAAAACCCCATTTGCTGAGGCTATTTCTTTGAACCCGCTTCTCCTAAATCAAACAAGTCTGAGAAGACCGGAAAGAGATCTTCTCAGACTCCAAAATCGTTGGAGCCGGAAGCCAAATACATAAGGCTTCCACTCCAACAGTACCCTTGGAGTAGATGGCACCCTCTGGAGCAGGAACTTCATCAGAGCCGTCGACATCTTCGGCTCTGAAAGAAACAAGGCCAGCCGAGTATTGTTATCGATGCAAATCTCCATCCTTGGAGCCAGTGACTTCCCGGCTCCCTTTTTTGACCAGGTCTAGATCTCCCACATTGTCCACTAGGTCTAATAGGAACCTCTCCGATGAAGATGTGGATAGGGTGGTGAAGAGGCTTCTTAAGACACCTGCCTTGGACAAACTTTTTTTTGGACCTGAACCCAAAGGAGTTGGCTCAGACTCATTTTACGCCTTCGGCAACTATTCCTCCTCCAGTTCATCCTTTGGTCTCAGAGCCGGCAGACATCAATATCCAGCTTAGTCTCTGATGATCGTCGTGTTTCACTGTTGCAGTCATCACATTTGGGATATCTGCCTGCAGGTAGCCTTCAGCCGGCTTGAATACCAGAGTCTTGGATTCCTGCATCGGATGCTGTCTCTTCTTCATGACGTCAGGGGTATAAAACATGCAGCCGATGCTATTACATCAGTCTTTCTTGCCATGCAGTTCCCGAAGCAGAAGCAGTTCACAAGTGCTGGTCGGCCGACTCCTAAAATTTTCGTTTTCGAGTTTCAGAACCGAAGTCTTCAAAAAAAAAGATAAGTACTCCGTTGGGGATCTTTTTTTCTTGCTCCAACCGATGTCAGTAAAAGTCAACAATTGTCTTACCTGTGGAAAGCAAATATCTCATAAAGATTTTCATTTGTATTGCATTCCTTGCTTAGGCCCAGACCACGACATACCTCGCTGTCAGTTTTGTGCCTTGTTCAACCCCCGAACTATTCGTCGTCGGGCTATTTTTGCAGCAAATTATTTTGGTACTCAGTATCAGTACTCCGAAATGGCTTCGTTAAGCCATCCGACTACCAATCTTCCTAAAAAACATAAAGATAAAGACAGAGGCTGCATAGGTCCAAAACTGCCGACGATGCTTCCGTTAAGCTAGTTGCCAATCCGCCGGTACTCAGTGAGGCACTTTCGCAGCCCCTGATACCCGCTACTTCTGATTCCCAGGCCTCTACTGAGACCCATTCGGAGTCTGGTATGCCGCAAGATGCTTCTTCGAGTATGGAACCTGCGGATGTGTCTACCTTGGATGGGTCTGGAGTCACTGTGCAGGCACCGGCTTCTGAGGGTGTATTCAGGCCTACCAACTTGCATTTTAAACTGACGCCATCTTCATCATCCAGGCCTAAAACTCGCACCATGCCTAGAAAACTGATGTTCAAACCGCATACTCAGGCCCATATGCCTAAAAAACAAATGCTTAGAATGGTTGAAGACCTTATTACCTCAATTAAGGGAAGCCAGCCTTCTCCCTCTCAGAGACCTAGAAATGATTTTCCTTCTGATTCTTCTGATCAGGAATCTGATATTTCTGTTCCTTCTGATTACCAGGATTTGCCCTTATCTACCTATGAGGATTGTGATGCAGAGGATTCCATTCCATCTGCCTCCCCTCCAGAAGATTTTTCTTTTGGTGAAACCTTGCACACTCTTAGGGAGCATGTCCGCTGGGAAAGCCAGGATTACTTTGACTCCAAAAAGAGGCTTAGGGAATTCTTACTTCTTCCTCAACACAGGGCTTTAGCTATCCCTCCTGTTCTGGACATTGTAGAGGATGCTTTCTTGGAATCTAGCCTTTCCCCAGACACTTTACCTCCAGCTCCCAGAAAACCTGACAGGTATTGCAGAGTACCTGACTCTCACAAGTTCCTCTTCAAGAATCCTACTGTGGATCCAGAGACCATTTCCCAAGGACCAAAAGGCATTAAGGCTACTGCTGCCAAAAAATCCTACTCCTCCTGATTCTAGAACCTTAGACAGATGGGTTAAGAAGATATACACTTCTGCTACTTTGGCCATTAGGGCTTTAAATTGCCAGTTTCATATGTTAAAGTACCAGCAGCATATTATGGAACTACTTAAACAGAAAATGATGTTGATTCCTGACTGTGCTGAACGCAAAGAATTACAGGATTTAATGCATTCTGCAGAACAAGTTGGTAAACATACTTTGCATTGTGGTTTTGATTCTTTAGAAGCATCTTGCAGGGTTGCTGTCACTGGGTCTGTACTAAGAAGGCATGCTTGGCTTAATGAGCGAATCTTGCCAGATCATGTTAAATCTAAATTACTGGATGCTCCCGTAAACCAAGACCACCTGTTTGGCAACAAAGCAGAAGTCGTCCTCAAAAGGATGGAGGAAAAAGCTAAATCTATGCAAACTGTTAAAGATTTCCTACAAGTACAGCCTCCCAGATTTAGTAGACATTGGCCTTCAAAGAATTGTTCCTTTCCAGTCTCATCCAGGCCCTCTCAGTCCAAACTCAGGAAGAGCAGACCACCTAGGTTACAGTCTGACTGCCCACAGGTCTAAGCAGTGGGGGCTGCCACTTCCAAAGCAGGGAGCAGTAAACCTCCCCCTACGGAAAAATGGCACAATGACTTAACCTTAACACTCCCAAGTCCTGCTCAACTGCCTGCTCCCTTAGGAGGAAAGCTCGTCTTGCTTCAAAAAACTGGGAACTCCTTACCCGGGACAAATGGGTTTTGAACATAGTTTCCCAAGGATACAGATTCCACTTCCACTCCCTACCAACCCCAAACGGTTGGCCAGACCTACCCCCAAATCAGTGGTGGAGGCCCAACAGCAGGTTCTCTCTCTTCTAAGTATCAGGGCTATTCAACCTGTCCCAGCAGAACAAAGGGGACAAGGCTTTTATTCAAGACTTTTCCTGGTACCCAGAAAAGACAGCTCCTGGCGTCCTATCCTGGACCTCTCTATTCTAAACACCTTTCTGGTAATCCCAAAATTCAAAATGCTAACACTTCAACAGCTGCTTCCTATGCTAGGCAAAGATGCCTGGTTGACAACCTTAGACTTAAAGGAAGCTTACCTGCACATTCCAGTAAGGGAATCTTGCAGGAAATGCCTACGCTTCAGGGCAGGCTCCATGCACTATCAGTTCTCTGCACTTCCCTTTGGCTTATCTACTGCACCCAGAGTATTCACAAAGTGTCTACCTCCAGCCATTGCATTTTGCAGGCAGAGAAATATTCAAATATACCCATACTTGGACGATTGTCTGGTTCAGGCAGAAAGCCAGGACTTGCTATTACAACATCTGGCATTTGTAAAGAAACTTCTAACCTCTCTGGGGTACACCGTAAATGAAAAGAAATCTCACCTGGTACCCTGCCACCAGATTGTATTCCTGGGAGCAAGCTTGAACACAACTTCCCAGATGGCTTTCCTCACTCCAGAGAAACAAGTTTATCTGGCAACCTACTTCAGAGTATTGGCCACAAAGACCCAGCTTTCTGCAAGGAAAATTCTGCAAGCCCTGGGGTCCATGGCCTCTTGCATTCTACTAATTCCATATGCAAGACTGCATATGAGGAAACTACAATGGTATCTAAAAAGCCTATGCTGTCAACATTCTCAGGACCTGGAATCAATGATTCCTATCATTTCTTGCATAAAGACAGAGTTCTTTTGGTGGGCAGAGGCCTGCTACAACAACAAGGGGCTCGCTTTCACTCTACCCCCTGCTGCCCAAACCCTAACATCAGACGCATCAGACTATGCATGGGGGGCTCACTTGGCAGGGCAGTGTATTCAGGGCAAATGGAACCTGAGACCAATGCACCTGCATATCAACCAAAAGGAAATTGTAGCTGTACAGAATTCCCTGACAGCCATCAAAGACCACATTCTTCCAGGACAACTATTGGTAAAGAAAGACAACACCACAGTTATGTGGTATATAAACAAGCAGGGGAAACCCACTTGTACCCTCTCTGCAGACTAGCCATGGCTCTGTGGAACACAGCCAGCTTCCAAGTGCATCTACAAGCTCAATTCCTGCCAGGCAAGCTAAATTCACTGGCAGATGACTTAAACAGAAATCTCATGGACCCACACGAATGGAAAATGGAACTAAAAGTATTCAACCTCTTGAGGAACAAATGGGGGACTCCAGAGGTAGACCTTTTTGCCTCCCCTCAGAGCTACCAATTGAATAAATTCTGCACAAGGACTCCCCACAGTCAAGCTTGGAAAGTGGATGCCCTGTCCTTTACCTGGGAAAGCCTCTCGGTTTATGCATTTCCCCCTCTGCCTCTCCTCTCGACGGTTCTGCTAAAGATCAAACAGGACAAGCCAAGGACAATACTGATTGCACCAGACTGGCCACGCCAGCACTGGTACCCCCTCTTGCACAGTATGACAGTGCTGGAACCATGGCACCTGCCTCAGACCCCTTCCCTGCTGTCCCAGCAGGAAGGCCAGATTCTGCACCCTCAGCTTCAAACCATGAACCTTGCAGCCTGGCTAATTCCTTGAGCTCCCCAATAGCATCCCTCAGTAAGCAGGCGCTATATGTCATTTTGGAGACCAGAAGGCCTAGTACTAGAAAATGTTATGCTGAAAAGTGGAAAAGATACTGTTCCTGGAGCCACACTCAGGGGATGGGCACAACGGTGCCCAGCTTACCTCATATTCTTCAGTACTTAACAGAAATGCTCCACAAGGGCCTATCCTTCTCGTTAATTAAAATTCATGCCTCTGCCATTTCAGCTTATTATAATACTGAGCCATCCCTCTTCTGTCACCCCCTGCTACGGTTGCCAGCTTTTCAAATGGCCAAAGTGGGACAATTGTGGTATAGACATCAGATTTTGCAGGCCAAAACATACCCACGGCCAGTATGAAGGCCAGAACTTCACTTTTCTTGCCTAAATAAAAGCTTATTCTTGTAGCATTTTAGCTGATTATTCCATTTCTTATAACATTTAGGTGTTTCAGATACAGAATAACTGTTTTATGCAACTATTACATAAAATATAGGAAAGAAATCACAGGACATTTGCCATTTTTACACTTTTTTGCAGGACACAACTGCCCAAAGAGGGACTGTCCCTCGCAAAGTGGGACAGTTGGTAACCCTACCCCCTGCTAAAGCAACTCCTTAGTTGGGCCAAAAACTTAAGACCCCCCCAGGAGAGCCCCAACTCCAGCCTGGGACCTTAACTTTGTATTGGAAAAGCTCACTCTCCCTCCCTTTGAGCCAGCTGCAATGGCAGAGTTGAAATTCCTTTCTTGGAAGATAGCCTTCCTTCTTGCCATCACTTCAGTAAGAAGAGTGTCTGAATTACAGGCCCTCATGGCAGTGGAACCCTTCATTATCTTCATGCAGACAGGGTTTCCCTCAGGACCAATCCTTCCTTTATGCCCAAAGTGGTGTCTAGTGTGGCCCTAAATCAGTCCATTCATTTTGCCTAACTTTTTCCCTAATCCACAAAACAAAGGAGAACGAATACTGCACTCTCTGGACGTGCACAGACAACTTAGATTTTATTTGGACAGGATTAAGCCTCTCAGAAAATCTGAACAGCTGCTAGTTGGCTTTGCTGCAGGGGGCAGAGGGAAGGCCATTTCAAAGCAAACAATTTCCAAATGGATAGCCCATTGTATTTATTTCTGCTACAAGCACCATGGAAAACCTACCCCACAGGAGATAAGATCACATTCCACCAGGGCTGCATCTACCTCTGCAGCCTTTCTCAGAGGAGTCCCTACCAGGGACATCCTAGAAGCTGCTACCTGGAGCTCTGTACATACCTTCACTAACCATTACCACATGCCTCTTTTTTCTAAATCCAGAGCTGGTTTTGCCACTGCAGTTTTGCAGGGCTTAATAGCTGGCCCTAATGCTCTCTAACTTCCTCCTCCCTTCCTTAGCTTTGGGAATCAACCCAAATGTGATGACTGCAACAGTGAAACACGAAGAACATAGTACAGTTGTGTACACTTACCATAAATGTAGATGTTCTAATGTATTCACTGTTGAAGTCCTGGTTACCCCCCCTTCAGCCCCCTTACTTCTCTTGGCTCTACCTTTCCTTCTTGTTTGGTATATTTAAGTTTTCTGGTGTATTTGCTTTTGGATGGAGGTGGACCATAACATATAATTGCTTCCCATTGTGGTGGCACCTGACATCTGGGGCAAGAAAAACTGATGCAATGGCATCTGCTGCATGTTTTATATCCCTGATGACCTGATGTCATGGAAGAAGAGACAGCGTCCAACGCAGGAATCCAAGACTCTGGTATTCAGGCCAGCTGAGGGCTACCTGCAGACAGATAACCCAAATGTAATGACTGCAACAGTGAATGCACTTGAACATCTACATTTATGGTAAGTGTACACAACTGTACTTTTCGGGTCCAGGGCCTCTCGGCTCCTCGGATCCCAGTTCTGCCCCGAGTGTTTGCACCCCAATGGAGCAGGGGACCTCTGGGAGCTAACACTCACCGGTCAGGTCCTCAGAGCTGGTTTGGATCCTCTCAGATATAACTATGTATCTCAGGGCCTCGGCATAGATGGGTTCAGCTCCCACCTCTTCTTTGGAGCTTCTGTCTCCTGCTCCATGGGCTCTTTTGGCTCTGACATCCTTTATGTCAGGTCCGGGGAATTCCTCAGAGCAGGGGTGAACTGTTTTCGAAGTTATGAGAAGGGTGATGACTGCTCCGCAGTCCCAGACACAGTCATCCTCAGAGCTTCCTCCCCTCATCTGCGCTGGTGTCCCCACCTCATCACCTCCTTCCACAGGCCCGGTGAGATCCAAGGCCTCAGGATGTCCCCAGGGGACTCCACGCTCTTCCAACACTTCCACAGAATATCCCACTGAGGAAGTCCCTCAGAAGAACCATACAAGAGGAAGCATCTGGGCACCCCAGAGAAGTTTGTCACTTCAGGTACTGATCTTGATGACGCAGAAGGTTCCCCACAGTCACCTCCTGAGGACATCTCTTTTGGGACATCCTGGAAATACTGAAACAGAGAGGTGACAGGCAGTCCTCTTCAGCCGAAGAGTTGGTATATCTGAAGGCTTTTGAATCTCGCCCTTCAATTTCCTGGGTGATACTTCCTTCAGACGAGCTTATTCAGTTAATTTCTCAGAAGGCCTGTGAGAACCCAGACTTCATACTCCTAGGAAATCAAACAAGTACATCACACCCCTAAATAACCAAGCTTTTCTTACCAAAGGTATAGCAGTGGATGCCATGGTTGTGGCAGCTACCACAAAAAAGGGACTTTCTGAGACCAGTTCCTTTATCCATACTCCTAATAAGGATTCTAGGACCATGGAAGTGCATCTTCTGTTCAGCGGCTTTTACTTTACGATTGCTAAACTATCTCATCCACTTTACCAAACTTCAGAGGTATCTGCTAAAGGAACTATCAGACTCCCTCTTTTTTAATTTCTCTGAGTCTTTTGGGTTTCTAATACCGTGATGGGAATGGACCCCATTCCTAAGTCAAAGTACAATTAAAGTTTTTGAAATTAGTATTGTTTTACTCTTTGATGTCAGCCAAAAGTGCTCTCTGCAGCACTCGTAGTGTGCCCAGTAATGACTCCTTCTTCAGTTCATGCAGAATTGCATATGATTGTAGACTCTCTTTTTTTTTTTTTTTTATAAGACCTGTTACTCCTACTACTATTGGAACTATCTGGGTATCTTTCTTCCACATTGCTCTCATTTCTGCTTGCAAATCATGATATTTTATGACTTTGTGCTTCTCTGTGTGCAGGACACTGCAGTCACTTGGTGTGCTGATTTCAGTGATCAATGCTAATTTTGTCTTCTTTTCTTGGACCACTATATCTGTTTTTTTACCATCCATCTTTTGAATGGTTGGTAATGGATGATCCCATGTGATGTAGACATCCTAATTTTCTATGATGCTTTGTGGCTCATGTTTCCAGTGTTTTTCAGCCACTTCAGTACCATAATGTTTGCACAATTTCCAGTGCAACAGTCTCACCACATTATTATGCCATTCAGTATGCAGTCCTTCTGCCATTAGTATGTCACAGCCAGAAACGAGGTATGCAACTGTTCCAAATTCTGTTTTACAAAACCTACATTTGTCTGTTTCTTCCACATGTTCAATGGACTTTTGTAAACCAATGTGCACATAGCCCACTGTTTTGTGCCGCCAATATTAACCTTTCATCTGTTGGTTTGAATTCACCTCTCCTTAACCATTCCTGCATTCATTCCTGATCAACATGAGGTTCTTCTAGAAGTTGTCTATACTTGCAACTATATTTATGCATTTTCCACATTTCTTGCCTTCTCGTCTGGTCCTTCACCTCGTTCATAGGTGTGTACTAGGCTAATGGCCCTGGGGCCTTTACAAACTTAGCCCATAGGATTAACCTGGCATCGTGCCACCCGACCTTAGTTCCCAGTGTCTCTGTCAAGTAGAGCCACTGGAGTGATTCCCCGGGGTGAATTTTCTATTTCCCATCCACTCATCAAGATTTCTCTTGAAGAGGGCCAGTGAGGTGTTCTGCTTGACATGTATGGGAAGTCTATTACAAAGCATGGACAGTCAGTGGGTTATGAACCTGTCCCTCCAGCTTGTTCTGTTGTTTGTGGTAATGAGGTTGAGGTCTCTGAATTGTGTAGCGCGGAGGTATTGGGATTTCTTTAGATGTAGCATTTCTAACAGAGCTGGGTAAGACATGGCTTTGTAAGTCAAGTAGAGATTGCCTCTAAGCAGGCGATATGAAACAGAGAATAGTTGGGGGGTTTTCAGTCTGTCCATATAGGACAAGGGTTTAAGGCCTAAGATCCTCTTTGTGAGGTATTTTTTGCGGCCTCTCCAGTTGTAGGTGTCTAGTGAGGTACATGCCACATGGGGATTTGTACTCAATGACTGGCCTAATGAGGGAAGAGTAGAGGGAGACAATGTCCTCTTTCTTCCTGGATGCAAAACCCTTAGTAATGAGATGTGCCACATAGAAGGACTTTCTGACCACAGTGGCAATGTGGTGGTCAAAAGGTTGCTGTCAACCTGTGTTCCCAGATCTCTTATTTATTTATTTTATTTTACATTTGTTGACCGGGATAGTCTGACTGGATACATGTCCATTTTCAGCAGAGGCCCAGGGAGAAAAGCTCCACATAACTAAAAGTACAGAGACAGTAAATACATAACTTTTAAACTCAAGAAACCTATCAAAATATAAACATAGGATACAAGCAGATATCATCATTCACAATGTGCATACATGCATATGAAATGAGGCATGGCTAGATAGCTAAACAGCAGATTGGGTAGTAATACATGGTTTAGTGGAGTTGTTAATCAGGTTTTGAGCAGGGGCACAGCCAGTGTGATTTGAGGTAATTTTTGAGGCCTTTTTTAAATAGGGGTAGTGAAGTTTCCTTGGTAAGGGTAGTAGGGAGTAGATTCCAGGTTTTACCAATTGAGTTGGCAAATAGAGCATCTCCTGCAGAGTTGGTGGATTTTTGGGTCAGTATCATTAGTTTATTAGATGAGCTTAATGGCCTGAGGGCACTATGGGGGCTGAGAATATTTTTAAGGACAGGGGTGTTTTCAGGTTGGTGGAGGACTTTGTACGCTACTATAAGCTGGTTGAACTGCAGAAGGGTAGGAAATTCTAGCCATCCTAGAGCTTTTAGGTTCTGACAATGATGAGTTCTAAATGCCATGCCAGTAAGCGAATCTAGCTATATGGTTGTAACAGCCTGATAATTTATTGAGATCGGTTTTGGATAGGTTGGTGAGTACATGGGAGGCATACATAAGGGTAGAGAGAAGGTGGGATTTTGCAATAGCTGCCCTAGCAACAGGGGTGAGGAAAGGTTTGGCCTTATACAGGGAGCCAAGTTTTTTGTTAATGGACTTAATAGTGTGATCTACATGCGTATCAAATTTAAAGTTGGTGTTGATTATTACACCTAGTAGCCTAGTGTGGTCATCTGGGAAGGTAATGGTGTCATCGTTAGATTTAATGTTGAAGGATGGAGGAGAACTCCTATGGTAAAAGCAGCAGCTTGGTTTTGTTAGGATTTAGAAGCAGGCGGTGATTAGCTAGTCAGGTTTCTACTGTGTTGAAGGTAGTCTGGTTAGGGACAGTAGTTGTGCTGGAGAGGAGGCCGAACATATCAGTGATGAGTCATCTGCATATTGGATGCAAGTTGCTCTTGGGATGGTTGTGTGAAGATCATTGATAAAGATTGAGAAAGGAAGAGGACCTAGTATGGAGCCCTGTGGGACTCCTAAGGTTAGAGGTAGTTGGGATGACAGCTTGTTCTGCCATAAGACAGCTTGCTGTCTACTGTGTAGGTAGGACTGAAACCATTGTATTGCCTGATGGTCTAAACCGATGGACTTCAGGGTATGGAGCAGTAGCTGATGATTGACCACGTTGAAGGCTTTAAAAAGATCTAGGAAGAGTGCTGAGGATAGTTTGTTGCTGTTAAGATTAAGATTCTCATTAGAGAAAGATGGGAGAGCAATAGTGGTACTATGGAATGGCCTAAAGCCGTGCTGAGAGTCAGCGAGCTGTTTTGAATAAGAAAGTGCATGAGTTGTTTGTGGATGCATCTTTCCATGATTTTAGCTAGTGGTGACAGAATGGCTATAAGTCTAAAGTTAGATAACTATGTAGAACTACCTCCTTTATGGAGAGGTATTACATGTGAAATTTTCTATATGAATGGGATGGTTACCTCAGAGATGGATCTATTAATCAGGGTAGAAATGGGGAGTGCTATGGCGTCTGCAGCTTTTTGAAGATATTCAGCAGGGGGGGGGGGGGTCGTCGGCAGCTAATGTCGCAGGTTTTAGTTTTTTAAGTAGGGCCCGGATTAAGGGAGTAGCTACGGGTTGGAATGTAAAGGTGTGTTGAGCATTGGGTGGGTCAGAGCTAGTGTGACAGCGCTGGAGTTTGAGCCCGTTGGAGTGAGATGGATAGCTAGAGACTGGATAGTTTCAGTAAAGAAGGTATTGAAGGTGTTTGCGATCTCTACAGGAGATTTATAAAGGGCAGTTGATGGGGTAAGAGTGGTGGTATGGCCTGGATGGAGAAGGCTGTTAGTACCAGCCCAGAACATTTGAGGTTTTTGTTGGTATTTTTGTTGCAGGAGGGAATAGTGTTTTTTTTTTGTCTAGAATGATGGATTTTTACTTTCATTCTTTAACTGCTGGTATCTGACTTGGTCCAGTGGGGCTTTGGTAGCATGCCACCTGGCTCAGGCCTTGTTTCTTAGTATAATTTTGTATTTTGTATCTTTAGATAGCCGTAGTGCAACTTTTGTTTTTGCACGAATGGTGTGGGTAGGAGCATGTAAGTTAAGGATAGCCAGGAATCTAGTATTGAAGTGATCTACTGCTTCCTGTAGTGGAAGCTTTCTTATGTTGTTGCTTATGATGCCTTCTGTGTTCAGTGAACTACCATCAATGTGGTAATTCATGGGAACTGGGTTTTTCCCAAAGGGGATGACACATTTTTTGGCATTGAGCTTAAGGCCATGGTTCTGACACTAGTCATTGGTCTCGGTGAGGCCTTTCTGTAGCATGTCAGCATCACTTGGGGAGTTAATTATGGCTCCCAACTTGCAATCATCTGTGAACATTGTCAGCCAGAGTCCCTTCATGTTGGCCTGGACTTCAGAGAAGTAGACACCAAACAGGAGAGGACCCAGGACTGAACCCTGTGGGACTCCACTCATGACTGGTTGACAATCTGACATGGAGTCAGCTACTTTCACACTGTGGGTTCTATCTGTGAGCCAGTTTACAACCCACCTAGTGATATAGGGGTTGATGCCTAGCTTAGTGAGTTTTTCTGTGATTCCTGAGTGGGGAATGGTATCCAAAGGCCTTGGCCATATCAAGGTAGGCTGTATGAACCACTTTGCCTTCATCCACAGCTCTGGTGACTGACTCAAAGAGTCGGCCAGGCAGAGCAGGCATGATCTACCCTTCACAAAACCAAACTGAGTAGGCTCCAGAGTTTGGAGGTTCACTATATCTTTCTTTATTAGGTCTGTGATTATGGTGAGTTCTATAGCTTTGCATATCAGACTTGTCAGGCTAATGGGGCGATAGTTACCAGGGTCTGTAGTCTCTCCTCCTTTGTGGAGAGGGATGACTGTAGCAGTGCACCATTCGGTAGGGGCAAAGCCTGAGGTGAGGCTGTGAGTGAACAGGGCACACAGGTGAGGTGCCAGTTCACTCTGTAGTTCATATAGAACACAGCCAGGGATATTGTCAGGTCCCATAGAAGCTGTATTCTTTGCCTTGGACAGTGCTGTTGTAACCTGTGCAGCAGTAATACTGGGTGCCTGGCAATCTACTGATATTGTGATTGGTCCTTTGTTGGGGGAGAGAGGGGTAAGGTTGGCACTGAATCTGTCGGCCAGTATATTGGCAATGTCTGTTGGCTCAGTATAGGAGGTGCCATTGTGCAACAGCTCTGAGAAAATCTGGGTATTGCTGTGGAGATTCTTTACATAACTATAGAAGGCCTTGTGGTTGTCTTTACTATCTGCTGCAATTCTGTTTTCATAGTTAGCTTTAGAGGATTTGATGAGGAATCTCAACTTTTTGTTGAGGCTGATAAGGGAGTTTTTCCAGTCTTGGGACTTCACCTTATTTCTCATCAGTTTCCTCCTTCTGTTGTAGAATTTGTTTATGGCATGGGACCACCAGCTTGGCTTCCTTTTTTTGGAGGAGAGCGTCTTGGTTCTGTTGGGCATGGTGAGATCCATGCATTTGTGTATGTGTTTGTACAGGGCATTAGTGTATGATTCAGCAGTCATGCAGCTGTTCTCCAATTGCATGGGTGCCGTGAAGTTAGCCACCTTTGTTTTTAGGATTCCAAAGTTAGCTTTGGAGAAATTTTTCATGGTGGTTACCTTTGCGGGGGTGGAGTGGGAGGTATGTGGATTGTATTCTTTTGTTTTTGGCACATTCAGTTGCTGCCTGGTTTTTATCTAGTTGTGGTTTGATTTTCATTCCTGCTTGATGCCGATATGCTTCTGCTAGCCTAAGCAGGAAAGTCATCTTAGATTTATTCTCCTCATGTTTCAAAACTTTTACTACAATTCGGTCTTGTGAGGTCAGCAGATATGTGTGGAGTCCCACGATTGCAGATCTGCACATTTAATCAATTTCAAGGTGGCCCATCACTCCTTCAGAATGGGAAATGTATAATTTTGGTATACACTGATTTTTTGTAGCTGTAGCTGATGCAGCGGCAGATAAGATCAACATTCAGCTCACTGCCCTCACTTCTGTGGTAAACTGCTCCATGAAACTCATTTCGTATGCAGCAGATGGAGCGAATTGGGCAATGGGGTCAGGCATCTCCATTAGGATGCAGGCCTGACTATGCCTTTGTAACTTCACGGAGCCATTTAAGTGTTCCTTTGTAATGCTCCCTTCAATGGCTCATCTCTGTTTGGGCCCAAGATAAAAGAAATACTAACCTGGTATGAGCAGGAGGGTGAGATGTCTGCCATTGGAGTGCATTTTCCCACTCACACCAGACCATTTCCAAGGTCAGAGGGGTAGTGGCAAGATGTGGTTCAGAAAATCTCAACGGTCTTACCAGGACACAAAGGGTGGTAGTTCTCCCTGGGTCAGATGGGGGAGCAATAACAGAAGATGCCACCCTTGTGGCAGAGGAGGCCCACAAAATCAGGAGTGTCTTTCTTTGGCAGACCCTTTCAATGCTCCTGAAGGGAGTGACTGCTCACCTCTGGAGGCTGTCGGGGGTTGATTGTCACTGCATCTCGAAACCTGGCAAAAGATAACCAACGACAAATGGGTGCAGGACATAATATCCAGAGGATATATTATTTCCTTTTCTCTCCCCACCCCCGTAAACAAATCCACTCTAGATATTCCACACAGTCAGAAGGAACAAGCAACATTAGAAATTCAAAAGTTGCTCAAAAAAAGTCATCCCAGAAGTCCTCACAGACCATTCCTTTTAGTTTCAAAGAAAATGGGACTGGAGACCAATCTTGGATCTCAGCAATCTCAACAAATTGGTGAAGAAAACCAAGTTCCGGATGGTGACACTGCAGTCGATACTTCCATTCCTGAAAAAAGACAATTGGATGTGCTCTATAGACTTTCAGGATGAGTACCTCCACATCCTAATGGAAAGGTGATCCAGAAGGTTTTTGGGCTTCTGGCTAGGAGCCAGTCACTTCCAGTTTTGAGCTCTGCCCTTTGGTCTCACTACAGCCCCCGGAGTGTTCAACAAATACATGGCAGTAGTAGCAGCTCACTTGAGATGCAAAGGATTCTGGCTGTTTCCATATCTGGACGACATTCCGGGTGTTTCCATATCTGGGCGACTGGCTCATTACTGCCCCGACCAGGCATCTTTTGCTACAAGCCAGAGACTAGACACTACAGCTTTGCTCCTCTCTAGGCATTTCCGTCAATTACAAGTCTGCTCTTGAGCCTTTATAGGAGCAGAGATAAATACAATCATGATGATAGCATAGATAGCTGAAAGCAAGAAGATCTGCATTTACATGTGAAAATATTACTCAAGAAAACCCGAGCCAGTGCGAGACAAGTACTGCAAGTTCTAGGAAAAAATGGCAACTTCCATTGTACATATCCCTTTAACTCGATTACACATGCACATTCTTCAGTGGTTACTTTCAACACAATGGTCAATTCTGGATTTGCCAGTGTCACACAAGATTCTCATAACAAACTCCTGCAAAAAGAATCTCGAGTGGTGGATTCATTCTCCCTCAGTTTCTCAGGGCTGTTCATTCATCCCTCCTCCACCCCAGGCCATGGTGACTACAGATGCTTCCCAAATGGGGGGGGGGGGGGCATTATTTGGGGAAGACTGTCCAAGGCACCTGGCAGAAACATGGGGCTGAGTTATTATAATATGAATAGGTACATTTGAGAAAAATTGTAAGTTGTAGAATGATAGCACTGAATTATTACTGACGTATGAATCCATGCAGTAACACTATAATGTTACTAGGTAGATTTCCATCAAGCCACATATTAGAAGGTTTCATTATAATGCATTGGATTCACGTCTGTGAAATTGCAATTCGAGACTCAGTGTCACTAAAAGGTCATTTCGCAGTAGAGCTTATTTAATTTGTATTTATTTAAATTTTATACCAGTTTAGTAGTTGTTAGAAGAATTCATTTGATTTTTACACAAATTGTATTTAATTTTGTATGAGTCTAGCAGTTAATTTATTTTTTTTAAAGAAAATTGTATTTTAGTTTTATACAAGTTCAAATGTTTATATAAATAAAACAGTATTGTTATATTTTGTGTTATTTAATATTATGAATGTGTGTAGCAGCAGATTATTTTTATAAAAGAAAATTGTATTTTAGTTTTTACATAAGTTCACAGTTTGATACAATTTCAAAAATTGCTATAAACAAAACACTACTGTACTGGTTATATTTTGTCTTTAATATTTTGTCTGTTCTTTAATTTCCATTTGAATGTTGGTATCCCACAATTCCACTGGAGTAGGTGGAGTTACATAATTATATATGCAGATGTTATGTTAATTAGCACAAAGATTCTTGGCCAGTTTTACCTACTTTTCATGGGATTTTGTTCAGATATTTGATGTTTCTAGCTTGAGAGGTATGGTCAACACCACAAAAAATGTCATGTAGCACCGTCAGTTCTTTGTAAGTAGATTGGGGTATGTAAGTTAATTTAATTGAATTTAAAACTTCCATTCTCCTTTAAATTGTTTTTTTTTCTGTGTGTTCTCTGTTTATATTTAAAGCTTAGGTTATATACCTTACTTAAGTGACTGTTTTCTTGCTATTTATTACCCTCTTCCTTTTCCTTTTCATATAAAAGTACATCTGAATACTATTGCTAGTATTCTTTCTTTTACACTTGGTGTATTAACCTATTACCATTGTTGATATCCCCCCCTTTTTACTTTCTCTTAAAAAAAAAAAAAAAAAAAAAAAAAACACTTTCTATCCTTAATTTGTTGTTTGCTTAACCCTTTCTTTTTCAGTATGGCATATAAAGAAAAAGGACGGGCTGGCTTCAAAAAGTGAGGAAGTGTCAGAGGAAAATTCCTTGCTGATTCACATACCATGTGTGTTGTTTGGGACCCACTTCACCTCCAAGAAGATTGCTCTATATGCCACGTGTTCAACCATAAAGCTCTGGTTGAACGCAAGAATAAGTTGATTCTTAATGGTCTTCTTCCATCTGCATTTAGTGAGGCATTATTTGGAGCTTCTCTTTCTGATAAAAAAGGGCAAATCAACAACATCTAGTCCTTCCGCTTCTTCATCTAAAACTTCCAAAAAAATCTAAGAGGCTTCTGTCTGCTCCAAATTTTGCATCGGATCCGTCAGTGAAAAGACCCAAACTTTTGAATCCTACAACCTCCTTGGATCTGAAAGTGGGGACTAAGAAACATATGGATCCATCCACTTCTTTGGATCTGACTTTGGGCAAGATCAAATCTTCACTGGATCAGACACCCATTGATTTGACTTCAAGCCTACCTGTTTTACCAAGGACCTAATACTCACTTTCCCTAGACCCCGTCCCATTGAGAGAGCCTTCTCCCTTCCTGGAATGGCCTAAGTCTCCCTCTCTGATGTCTACCTGTTCTTCTAGGAATTTGACCAAAGAGGACATGGAGAGACTACTGAGAAAGGTTCTCTGGGTGCAGAGTATGCCATGAGTTTCCTTGGCTCCTACCCCTTCAAGTCAGGAGTTCTGTACAACTATCCCTCCTTTACATCCTCCTCTGACTTCTTTCGAAGCTTCAGAGTTCTTGGATCCAAGCCGCCCAGCTCAATCTGCTTTGGATCTGAAGATGACTTTATCAGTGGATTCATCATTTGCTCTGAGTTCTTTGGTTCAGTCAGAGCCATAGCTGTCTAGTCGACTCCAAAGTGTTGGATCAACTGCAAAGTTTTTAGAGCCATCTCTGCACCTAGGGGCTTTGGTTTGTGTGAGCTCGGCTCCTGCTTCTGTCTCTGGAAGATTTTTCTCGGATCAGGGAGAGACTAGGATCCAGAGGCTCACCCTCTCTGATCCAGAGTCCTGTCCTCTCAAGGGAGGTCAGCCTTTGAGGTTTTGGAGAGAGCCATGTCTGTTTCAGCAGCACAGATGGTTTCTACCTCCTTGGATCCTCAGTCCCCAACCCTGTCATCTCTGTGTTCAGTCTCTCATCCATGTTCTCCACAAGGACAGTGACTACCGAAACCCCAGGCTTTCCAGCAGGGCAGTCCCATTTCTTCTCATACCTCTCCAAAGCATCCCACTGAGGAGGTCCGTAAGAAAAGGTTCTGCAAGAGGAAGCACTTGGATTCTCTGGAAGAGCCCATCACAAAAGACTTGGACTTCTTGGGGACCCTTTGTCCTCATCGGTCATGTCCTGAAGATGTCTCCTTTGGAGACATCCTGGACATTCTAAAACAGAGAGGTGACTGGAAGCCCAACAGTCCTTGATCTGAGGAGTCGGTATACCTGGAAGCTTTTGGTGCCGCCCTCCAACAAGCTCATTGAGTTGATCTCTTTGCAGCCATGGAAGGCCCCTGACACCACTGAGCAGATTCCCTGGAGACCAGACAAAATTATTACCATGCCTGAGGACAAAATTTTGGACAGAAGGTGTACCTGTGGATGCCATGGTTGTGGAGGCGGCCACGAAGAAGGGAAGTAGCTGAGGAAAGTTACTTTATCCATCTGCCAAACAAGGAGTCTTGGGTGATGGATTGATTTAGGAAGCATGTCTGTGCTTCAGGGACCTTCTCCTTACGGTCCCTGAACTACTTGGGCACACTTCACTGGGTTATAGAGGAATCTGATTAAAGAGCTTTCAGATACCCTGTCAGGATCCACATCCGATTACTTCTGAGTTGGCTACCCCCCCGTCTATTTCTAACTCTTCCATGAGCCTCAGTTCACATGTAGCAAAGGAACGAGTAGAGCAGCGGGTTCAGGCATTGCCATCAGGCGGCACACCTGGATGCACTTGTGTGACTTTGTGGATCTATTCAAGTCTGTCAGTGCTCTGTTTGATGGCATGTTATTATTCATCCCTAACATTATTAGAGAGACAATGTCCAGGTGTGAGAAAGATGGGAAGACCCTGTCTGCAGTGGGCATACATTTCTTCACTCCACAGAGTGTCTTCTCCAGGAATTGGCAAAGCAGTGGGAAAATGTGGTTCAGAAAATCCCAAAAATCTTTTCAAGACACACATGGCAGTAGTTCCCCCAGGGGCAGAGGGGGGAACTCCAATGGTAGATGCTGCCCTCGCGGCAGAAGCGGCCCACAGAACCAAGGGTCCAGGAATTCTTTCTTTGGTAGACCCTTCCAGTGCTCTTGAATGGGCCCGATTGCCCTACTCTGGAGGCAGTCAGCGGTCGACCCTGCACCTGAGAGCCTGGGTGGAAATAACATTGGATACCTGGATGCAAAGGATCATTTCTGGAGGATATATTATACCCTTTTCCCTTCCTCCTCTTTTCTAGTGCAAAAAAATCCCTGATGTTCCACCCAGTCAGTGGGAACAAACGGCCATTTAAGTGCAAAAGCTGCTAGAAAAACAAGTCATCCGAGAGGTCCCACCAGACCAGAAAGGATCCAGAACTTACTCAATATTCTTTTTAGTGCCAAAGAAAGCAGGTGACTGGAGACCAATCTTGGATCACAGCAACTTGAACAAATCAGTTTAATAACACAAGTTCCAGATGGTCATGGCTCAGTCCATTCTTTATGAAAATGCCTGTTTTTGCACTAATAGGGATTCTCACTTTCAGCCTTTGCAGTTCTAATAGGGATGCCCTAGTTAACAAGGGTCTTGTCATGTATAGATTCATAGGTTGTTACTAGGCTATCGGCCCTAGGGCCTATACAAGCCTAGCCATAACAATTCCCTGGCTATTTACTTCTCTGGTCTTCAGTGCATACCTTACTAAGCATTATAAGTTGGATATGTTTTCTAGAGGCAGAGTAAGTTTTGCTGAAACCATTTTATACAAGTTTGTTGAGGGCGGTTAGCCTTACACCTCCCATTCTGTTTCTTGAACTTTTTTTTATTCTCCCTATAGTAAAGAACAATGCAACAGTAGTACAGAAAACACAATACAGTTGTATAAAATGACAGCCATTATGCTTAGATAATGGTGCTCAGTTTCAACATACATTCATGCTATCTTGCATTTTTCTCTAATGGTATAATTTGGATTAGCACTGTATCCTTATTTGTCTACTTGGTTTTCCTAGATTTAGTAATGTTTAAGGAAAGATCTATATTAGCGTAGCGAATGGACTAAATAGCGAAAGCTGCGGTGGTGGTGTTGCGGTAGCATTGTCACCTCACAGTAAGACGCTGTCCTGTTCGATTCTCAGCTAAAGCGTCTTCTTTGTGGAGACATGCGTGAATGGGCGTACCTTCGTTGAAGGTTGTGCGTCAGGCCTGGCAAGTCGGTACGTAAAAATCTACTGCCAATCATTAGTGAACTGGAGTTCCGCTGTGGCGACCCCTAACCAGGAAAAGCTGAAAGATACAACAACAACATACAACATTTAGTCGATCCGATACTGTCGAAATGGCAAAATAGCGAAGACACGGGACATCAAATTTTTTCCCTGGGAAAAAATTCAGTGGCAGTCTTTAGAACTTTGCCATTTCCTCCACTATGGTGCGATCTCGGAGTTGGTATATTTAAGTAGGGGGGGGTGGGGGGCACGACCCCCCACTTATCTTTGTGTGTTTTTTTTTGTTTTGTTTTTTTTTTGGCAGAGCAGCAAATTCTTTCCCTAGGAAAAAATTTGCTGTTGCGTATGTTCGATATTTTGTGGTTTAGACATTATCGGTATGATGAAATAGCGTTCGCTGTTTTCATCATACGATAAGGTAATATATGCTTAAGGAATTTAGGACATGTAAGCATATAAACATGGAACTAAGCATATACAAACTGAGTCATTACAAATGTAAACAAATTATTTGGTGTTAAATAAGTGGGATTTATTCGTAGATGTACTGTTGTGCAAATCTCTTTTTGACCTTGTGGCAAAATTCTTGAAGCCATATTCTGTTACTTTTTAATACTCTTAAATTAAATTGTACCTAAGTGCCTTACCATGCATATAAAATGTACTACATGGAACACTGGTGATTATGCTCCAAAATCATTCCTTACGAAACCTTTTTATACTGGGGTTCATATGTATGAACCTTGCTGTAACAAATTTCTTGCAATGGGATTTGTATGCATGAATCTTACTAGCAATTGTCAATCTGGCAGTGAAAGTCAAGACACTTTATACTGCCACACAAGGAACAAAAGTGTTTCAGAGCATGCAAAATATCTCAGTCACTTGGAAAAGTTAACAGTTAAATCAAATACATTTCTTGTGGGTGACTACAACTATCTGTACATAAACTGGCAAACATTTGCTGCTGATGTTTTTTTTTCGGCTTTTCCCGGTTAGGGGTCGCCACAGTGGAAATCCGGTCTGCTAATGATTGGCAGTCGATTTTTATGGTGCCGAGGTGCCAGCCCGATGTCCAACCTTAAATGAAGGCACGTCCATTCACGCATGTCTTTCAAACGCCACTTGATCATGGGGAGGACATGCAGACTCCACACAGAAGGTGCTCCAGCCGAGAATCAAACGGGAGAACCTCTTGCTGTGAGGCGACAACGCTACTGCTGCACCACCGCGCTTCAACAAAAATATGCCCAGAGATTTCTGGACTTTGTAAATGCCAATACACTTGCCAGATTGTTTTGCTACTAAGCAGAGGTGTTAATATTCTTGCTCTTGTCCTTACAAACATTTCTCCCAATTGCGCCACCCTGCTTGTTACCTCCTCCGTAGTCAAATCTGACCATCTTGCTTTAGTCTTCTGTGTGAATACCTGCTTTGTGGCACCTGATAACTTGCCTGCATTGATGGCTTACTCCAAAACCAATTAGTTACAATTTCCTGATGTTATTAGTAATCACAAATGTTATAGCTCCCCAGCAAATTCCTCAGAGCTGCTTTTGGTGTGGCTACTTTGCCTGAGAATTAGAGAATCTGCTGCATCCAAAGCCATCAGCTGCTAAAAGAACAACATTAAGAATCATTTTGCATTTCTGCTGATTATTTTTACTGTATTTCATAAAAATCCTGTATTAATTGTTGCATTTCTTGCACTTTAGTAGAGTTTTAAAGCTGAATTGTTTCCACCACTGCTGTAGTAGTTAATTCTCAAATATATATATATTTTTACATAATAAATTGTGTCTGCTAGTTTTACAGGACAACAGTATCTTGATTGTGTGTTTTTCCTGCCCTTGAGCTCTAAAACTAGCATTTTTACATTGGGGGTTTTCTGACTGCACTCTTGCGGCAGGTGTGTGCTGTAGCAAACCTGTCTGAGTTGGGAGCTGATGGCTGAAAGGTTGTTGTGTGTTTTCTTCATTGGTCTGTAGGCCTTGCTGTTGTAAAACTTGTTTTCTTTATTTCATATAAGCCCCGTGTTTGTGCTATGCTGCTGTTTGCTTAGTGGCGGTTAGCAGTGTCCAGTATAGACGCAAATGCTATTATGTTAAAATTTCACTTAGAATAACTATCTTTACAACCTTCCCCACTACTCTTGGAGCATCTGAGTTATGTGCAAAGTAGCATGGCTTTGTTGGATAGCTGCAGTTCACACTGAGTATTGGACCCATTCTTCATCCGTGTACTGCCAACCCCAGTCCAGTTAAATCTTTCCACTCTTTTCCCTGATTAAATCCATAGTAAAAAACTTGAAACCATGGATAGGCACTTTTCATATACTGACAAATCATAGGATGTTACTAGGCAATTGGCCCTGAGGTCCTTATAAGCCTAGTCAAGAGATTAGCCCATGTTTAGACAAGTCAGCACCCAAAGCCCCTGTTAAGCAGTCGAGCTCCACTTGATTAACCTGCATGTGTGACCTCAGCCTCCTCTGTGACATCAGTAGCACTTGTTGGCATCCCAGGTGGAGTGCCAGGGGTGTATTTTCTGTTTCTAATCCAGTTATCCTGGTTGCGCTTAAAAAAGTATAATGAGGTACTCTGCCTGATGTGGAGAAGGGAGTCTATTCCACAGATGGAGGAGTCCCTGGGACACAAATCTGTCCTGCCAACATGTCCTATTGATGTCACAGACGAGGTTGAGGTCGTATGTGCAGGTTAATCGAGTGGAGCTCTACTTGCGGGTATGCAGCAGTCCCATCAAGGTAGGGTCTGAGATTGTTTTGTATGCCAGAGAGTGGTCACCGCTGAGGAGTCTGTATGAAACTGAGTAGAGGGACAGGGCTTTTAGCCTATCTCTGTAGGGTAGATGTTTGAGGCCCTGGATTCTCCTGGTGAGGAACCTCTGTGGTCTCCCCAGCTGCTGAATGTGCTTTGTAAAGTACATGCCAAAGGGGGCATTGTTCTCAATAATTGGCCTTATAAGGGAAGAATACAGGGATGTTATGACCTCCTTGTCCTTGGATGAGATACAGTTACTTATGAGGTTGGCCATGTAGAAAGCTTTCCATACAACGGAAGCAACATGGTGGTCAAAAGTCAGGTTGCTTTCAACCTGAGTGCCCAAATCCCACATGTCTGATGGTGTGCTTAGGATGTTGTTATTAACGTGATAATATATGGGGATGTCACTCTCCCCAAGGAGGATGATGATGGATTTTTTGGCACTCAGCTTGATGCCATGTTTCTGACACCAGTCAAATTGCTTGGGTGAGACCCTCTTGGAGAATGTCCACATCACTTGGGGAATTGATGATTGTGCCCAGCTTGCAGTCATCTGCAAACTTGGTCCGCCATAACCCACTGGTTTTGGCCTGCACTTCAGATAAGTATATACCAAGTAACAGAGGCCCCAAGACTGATCCTTGGGGTACGTCACTCATTATGGGTCTACTGCTTAAGGTGGTTTCCCCTATTTTGATTAGGTGTGTTTTATCAGTGAGCCAGTTTGCTACCCATCTGATAACATATGGATTGATACGTAGTTGAGAGAGTTTATCTATTATGCCCGAATGGGGAATAGTGTTGATGGCTTTGGCCAGGTCAAGTTAGGTGTTGTGCACCATCTTCCCCTTGTCCATGGCTTTGGTGACTGTCTCAAAGAAGTTGACCAGATTTAACAGATATGACCTCCCCTTGACAAAGCCAAACTGTGTGGGGTCGAGTGTTTGGAGCTGGTCATTGTCCCTGTTAATGAGGTCCATGATAATCCGTTCCATGGCCTTGTAGATCAAGCTAGTTAGGCTGTTGGGTCTATAATTTCCTGGATTGGTGGATGCTCCATCTTTGTGCAAAGGGATGACCGTGGCTGTCCTCCACTTGGCTGGGACAAAGCCGTTACTCAGACTTTGGTTGAATTGGGTGCCTAATGGTGCTGCAAGTTCATGCCTGTAGGATGCAGCCTGGGATGTTATCAGGTCCCACAGAGGCTGTATTTTTTGCCTTTGAGAGGGCAGTAATGACCTTGTTCCCTAGAGATGAAGGGAGGGGGGCAGGTACTGGGGATGTCGTGATCAAATGACAAACAGGTTGTCAGCGCACGCACATAATTTCCCTCACTAAATAAGGTCTTGACACTTATACCCGCATATGCGGAGATACTTACCAAAACCTGAGAGACTTCCCATACGCTGCCCTCAGAAACCACATGCAAACAAAGCCAAGTCAACACCAACCAATACATATAAAAATACACATCACAGTGTCTCCACAAGCAAGCCCCTAAGGCAGAGCACCACACACTCAAAAATCTTAGTCATAAGAGACTCCATAGTAAGACATACAAATGTCCTTCTCACCAAGTTGAATAAAGAGATGGTTACATCAGTTGCCCGTCAGGAGCTAGGATTCACCATATCATGCAGGCAGTCAGAGGAGACTCAACCACAAGTACCAGTATGACTCCATCATAATCCATGTGAGTGTGAATGATCTGAGACATACCTGCCTGGACTATACGAAAGACACAATGGACCTCTATGAATATATCTTGAAGACTGGAGTGATTCTTGCATTGAGCAGCATTCTACCCTCACCAAGAAAGATAACACAATACAAACAGAAAATGATTGACTTCAATAACTGGCGTGGCTACTACTGTCCATTCCAAGAGGATCCAGTATGTCAACTTGGGACAAAATGATTGACATATACACCCTACTTTGTCAAATATGGTCTGCACCTTTCATGACTAGGCTTTCAAATACTGGTCAAGGCATTAGCCACCCCTTACTGCCTTTTTAGGCAGTGTCAAACCAACAGACCTACCAGTGTAACAAATTCTTCTATTGCGAAGCTGAAGGTACTGCTGCTTAATGCTAGGAGTCTTAAGAAGAAACTGCATTCCCTGGAAGCTGTCCTTACCCTGTAGAATGCTGACGTATGTGCAGTTACAAAGATGTGGTTCAAGGATGCAGAAACCACCCCAGCAGTGCAACGCTACAGTGCCTTTACACACACACCGAGACCACCCTCTGAAAAGGAAAAAAAAAAAAAAAAAGAGGAGGAGGTGTTTCCATTTACATACAAAAAACAGTCACACCTCTAGATTGGTCAAGCAGGATGATTTGCTTGAACTACTCCATGTACAGCTGACCATAGGCAGAATTCCCTCACCATATCACATATCAGCGCTAGCTACAGGTCCCCAACCATGAACCGTGAAAACCACTCTGTATACCTGAAGTTACTAGACTGACCATTCAGCCCATCACACTACACATGGGCAATTTTAACTACCCTCCATAAACTGGGAAACGTATACAACCACTAATATACAAGCTTGGAGATTCCTGGACTTTGTCAATGCAAATGCTGTGGAACAACTGGTCTGCATTCCAAAAAATATTCTTGACACAGTACTCACAAACGTGGGGAAGTGTTGCACTCTCCCCACCCCCACCCCTGCCCAATGTCCTGATTGGTAATATCAGATCATAAATCTCTCTTCTTTGAAATAAATGTAATGGTAAAATCCCCATCAAACCCTAAAACCCTAAAGAAGTTTTACAAGGCAAATTACCTGCTGTTAAGTGATAGCATAGGTAATTTTAAAGATCTCCCTAATCCCAAAAACAGGGAGGCCTATGTAGAAGTATGCACGAATGGCCTTGTATAACCGCTTAAACAACTGCATAGGAATGGCAGTACCTGACTGAACTAAACCCAGGTCTAGCCAGAGAAACTATCCACCTTGGTGGACCGCTGGCATAAGTAGACTATATATCAGAAGGAGGAAATTCCTATCTGGAAGGAAGTGGAAGGGTGCACAGCAGAGAAAAAAAATCCCTTATTAGTCTCAACAGGCAAATTGAAGAAGTAGTGAAGTTTTAAAAGCTAAATAAGAGATTAAAGTAGCCTCCAAAGCAAAGGATAACCAGAAAGCATTTTTAGTCATGTCCAAAATCTTAAGGGAAACCATCAACAATGTGCTGAGTTGGCTGTAGATGGCACTACCTATAGTCAGCTGGAAGAAATAGCAAACCTGCTTGCCAATAACTTCAGCTCATATTTCTATCCCTCATCACCTCAAGTCATTCCTATGAAATACAGCCTACCATTCCTTTGACTATTATCACAGAAGAACAAGTCGATGTGAAGTTGTTAAGTCTCGCTGTTTATTCTCACTGATGGATTTGGAGCCGATAGCAAAGCTCAAGGTTTTCCAGTAGCTTGAGACCAAGCTCCTTATCCCACAGTGCACTGCTGGAATTACCTCAGATCTAGTTTGCCGTGACAAGAGAGATCTCGGTGATCCAGCTAGCTCGGACTATTTGTGAAAAAAATAGCAAATTTTTGATAAAAAATCTTCTTTTTTCTCTTGGATATTTTTCATATATACAGTTTGGGTGTTAGTGTTAAAATTATAATAATAGAATTAGTAGTTTGTGATAGTTAGTGCCCTGTTGGCTTAGTCGTTTTGTGTGGGCCTTTTAGCCCTATTTAGAGTTAATAATCACTATTTTCTTCTAGTCAGGTTTTTCTCAGTGGGCCTGTTTAGCTCTGTATTTGTAATTTATAGTTTAACTCTGTCATAGTGCCCGGTGTGGGCTTAGTTGCTTTCCTTAGTTAGTGGGTCTTTACAAAGAAAGGAAGGACTTCACCCTACTAGTTTTCAGTATACTGTTTTTTTGTATTGTACTGTTTAGAGTATGTCGGATGACAAGGAAAAGTCCCATCTCAAATCGGGATTCAAGAAATGCCCAGATTGTGGGCAAAAAATGTCCGTCACTGATGGACACATTCAATGTGTTTACTGTCTGGGGGCTAAACACCTCCAAGACACTTGCAGCATTTGCCATTCCTTTTCTTCAAGAGTCCTCTTGGAGAGAAGGAGGAAGCTAATTGACAGGGGATTACTGCAGCATTCCTTTTCTGAGGTGTTGAGTAGCCAGGAGGGTGCTAGCATTTCTTCCAAATCTTCAAAATCTTCGGATCCCAAAGTTGCAAAAAAGGCAAGAAATTCAGAGGGCACAGGGTCATCGGTTCCACAGACCTCGGAACTGAGTATCCCTTTGATTCGGAGCCAGCTCCCAGTCCTAGAACCGGTCTCTGAGGTTCCCTCTTCTCCTCTGCTCCAGTCAGCACCTTCGGTGCATTCATTTAAGTCTTCAGTCAGCCTTTCAGGTTTGGACATGGATCGGCTAGTGCAGAAGCTTTTACAGGCACCAGAACTTGCCAAATTGTTGTCAGCCTTGACCATTTTGTTGGTGCCGAAGACCATTGAACGGGATTTGTCTACTCCTCCTCCAAGCCAAAGGAACCCAAACCAATGATTGTCAAACCTTTGGAGCCGACACCCGTACCGGTGTTATTGGCTCCATCTACTCGGATGTCCTCGGTACCGACCAAGGACTTTAGAAGCCGACGCTCTCCCATTGGGTCCAGGGAGGATAGTCGGACCGATTTGTCAGTGCTGACACACTCTCGGGGCTTCGGCTCAGATGAGCTGTGCTCCTACCTCAGGCTTGGAGCCCATGGTTTTGGTGCGGGATGATCAGACGGTCCTTTCGGGTCCGTCTGCCACTTCTCGTTGGAGCCATGGCACCTTAGATGCTATGAGGAGAGTCCTGTCTCCCAAGACAACGTCAGCATCGGTTCGGCCTTCCCTCAAGCTCCTGTGTCTGCTTCTTCATCTACCGGTCCCCCTAAGTGTAGAGACCCTGAGCTTCAAGTACCCCCACAGGGCATCCACTGCTCTTCTGAGACCTCCCCAGATCTCCCGACTGAGGAGATGCCCAGGAAGAGACTGTGCAAGAGGAGGCACTTAGACTCCCCACAGGAGTCTTTGACATCTGACATGGACTTGGATGAGTCAGAAGGGTCCCCTCGATCACCCTCTGAGGATATCTCCTTTGCGGAGATATTAGAGATCCTTAGTCAGAGGGGCGATTGGCAGTCCAAGACCCCTACTGAGGACGAGTCCGTGCTCTTGAAGGCTTTTGGGTCTCAACCTTCCACTTCTTGGGTGTCTCTGCCTTACGACAAGCTCATGGAACTGATCTCTCATAAGGCGTGGGAGTCACCGGAGGTCATGGAACCTGTCCCTCGCAAGCCAAATAAATTCATGTCTGCCCCAGTGAACAAGCCCTTTTTGACCAAGGGAGTGCCTGTTGATGCCATGGTGGTAGCTGCAGCCACCAAAAAGGAAGTGTCTGAAACATCTGCATCTATCCATCCTCCTAACAGAGATTCTAGGATCATGGATAGATATGAGAAACGCATGTTTAGTTAAACAAATTTTTCTCTGCGATCACTGAACTACTTAACCCATTTTATGAGACTACAAAGAGATCTCCTGAAAGAGCTAGGAGATACTCTCCAAGGTACGGCAGCTGCAGGGATTGCCGACAAAGTCAACACACAGCTCACTACCCAAAACTCAGTTGTGGACTCATCCATGCGTCTCATATCTTATGCAGCTGATGGTTCGAGTAGACCCGCTAGTTCGGGCATTGCTCTACAAAGACAAGCCTGGATGCATCGCTGTTCCTTTGTGGAACCCTTTAAGTCTTCCTTTATCAACATCCCATTCAATGGCTCATCACTGTTTGGGCCTTAAGTAAAGGAAACTTTAACCAGGTGTGAGCAGGAAGACAAGACCTTATCTGCCATTGGAGTCCATTTTTTACCCCTACTCGTCCCTACCCCAAGGGCCCTAGGGGAGGGAAAATGTGGTTCTGAAAAGCACAGGGAACCTTTCAGGAGACACGTGGAGAAACCCCCTCTAGAGGCAGAGGAGTGGGTTATAATGGAATATGCCGCCCCTGCGGCAGAGGGAGTCCGCAGCAACAGGGTAACAGGGGTCAGTACTCTGGTCAACCCTACCAGTGCCCCTGAAAGTGGGCCCGGCTGTTCGGCTCTGGAGGCAGTCCGGGGGTCACTTGTCTTTGTACCCAGAAGCCTGGCTAAACATAACATCAGATACAAGGGTACAAAGCATCATTTCCAAAGGATATTTCATACCGTTCTCTTCCCCTCCCATTCCTGTAAACAGAATTGCAGATGTTCTACCCAGTCCCAGGGAACAAGCAATCATAGAGGTCCACAAATTACTAGAAAAAGAGTCATCCAACCAGTCCCAGCAGACCAAGTTGGATTCAGAACTTACTCAAGATTCTTTTTGGTACCAAAGAAAACAGGGGACTGGAGACTTATCTTGGACCTCAGCAGACTCAACCAGTTCATAAAGAAAGAGAAGTTCTGAATGATCACGCTTCAGTCCCTTCTTCCCTTCCTAGGGAAAGGCGATTGGAAGTGCTCCATAGAGCTCAAGGATGCGTACTATCACATAAAGATGAAGAGACACTCCAGAGATCACCTGCATTTCTGGTTGGGAGTCAGTCGTTACCAGTTCCGAGCCCTGCCCTTTGGTTTCACTACAGCCCCCAGAGTGTTCACCAAATGCATGGCAGTGGTCATGGCTCACCTGAGGAGTCTAGGATTCCAGGTGTTTCCATACCTAGACGATTGGCTCCTCACCGCTACCACCAGGCATTAATTGACTCAAGCAACACAATGCACTCTGACACTCTGCCATCAATTAGGCATTACAATCAACTTAGAAAAGTCTTGCCTTATCGCCATCGCAGCATACCGTTTTTGTAGGAGCAGAGTTAGATACCTCAACTACCACTCTACGTCTTCCAATCGAAAGAGTCTCACTTCTCCGCCAACACGTCATCTCACTGGTGTCAAAGAACAAAGCTACATCAGCAGAGGTCTTGAAGGTGCTAGGTTTGATGGCGGCAGCAATCCTGGCTATACCACTCGCAAGGATGCAAATGCAAATTCTTCAATGGCTCTTCTTTGCTCAGTGGTCTTACCAGAAACTACCGATGCACCACATGATTCTCATCACGGATTCTTGCAAGAGAGACCTTCGGTGGTGGTTGACGTCTCTTCATGTCACAATCGGAAGACCCTTTGCCCCCCCCCCCCCCCCACGCAGTAGCCACTGTGACCACGGACACTTCCCTGATAGGGTGGGTGGGCATTTTCAGGGAAAGACTGCCCAAGGCACATGGACGGATCAAGAGTCACATCTGCATATCAACGTTCTGGAGTTGAGAGCGGTACTTCTGGCGTTTCAGTTCTTTCAGGACTCTCTTCCTCTAGGAACTATTGCAATTTAGACAGACAACATGTCAGTAGTCTGGTACTTGAACAAGCAAGATGGAACCAAGTCTTACCCCCTTTGTCGAGAAGCCCTCAGGGTCTGGCAAAGGGCTGTGTCATCCCAGCGTTTTCTGTTAGCAACGCACATCCCGGGGAAATCCAACATGATAGCGGACAAGCTAAGCAGGGTGAAATTGCTCCCTCGTGAGTGGTCTCTCAAACAACAGGTTGCAGAGTTGATTTACCGCAAATGGGGCCAGCCTTGCTGCGACCTCTTTTCCAGCCACATCAATTCAAAATGCAGAAGCTACTTTGCCCTAATACCACCTCCGGGACATCTCTAGAGAGATGCACTCCTACACGACTGGCCCCCGTGTCTCCTTTATGCATTCCCACCCTTCCCATTGATACCTAGATTTTTACAGAAAGCAAAATCACTGGGAAGGACTGTTATCCTCATAGCCCCCTACTGGCCTCGACAGATTTGGTTCCTGTTTCTCCACCATCACCTGTTGGAAGATCCATGGATCCTGGACCCAGTTCCGGACCTTCTGACGCACCCGTAAGGGGACCTCCATCCTTTCCTGCAGTCCCTGAAACTGACTGCTTGGCAAACCCACTTCCCCTAATTGCCAGGCTTCATTCAATTTCAGAAGATACAAGACAAATTCTCTTGTCTTCTCACAAGCCATCCACCAGGAAATTATACTGCAGTAAGTGGAAAAGGTTCTCAATTTAGGCCAACACACAGAAAATTGACCCTTTCAGAGCTCCGCTATCGTCCATTTTAGAATTTTTGACAAAGGTTCATAGGTTAATACTAGGCTAATTGCCTTTGTGAGCCATTTTAAGCCTAGCCAATTATCTTTTTTTTTGTGAGTCTCAAACCCTGCACCTTGTGTTTGTAAGGCAAACACCTTAAGCATTAAGCCACCCTCCCAACCCCCAAAATAAACAACCATGCAGGTCTCAAACCCAGGACCCTATACACTACAGTCAGAGTAGTTAACCACCAAGCCATCACAGAAGTACAATGAGAGTACAAAAAAAGATTTTTAAGGAAGGGGCAGCAGTTGCTACAGTTCGAGTCCAGTTAGCTGCCATCTGAAATTTCCACCTTGGATACGGTGGCTCGAATGTTATGGGCCATAAGTTATCTAAAACTTTTCTTAAAGGTGTTCTTCACATGAGACCTCCTGTCAAAATTCCTTATTCTCCCTGGAATTTGAACTTTATGCTGTCTCAAATTATACTCCCCCCTTTTGAACCAGCATTTTCTTGTGATGTCAAATATTTATCCTGAAAAACTATTTTTCTAGTGGCCATTACTTCTGCCCGCAGAGTGTCAGAACTCCAAGCATTATCTATCAGACCACCTTACATGATTTTCCATGCTGATAGAGTATCTCTCAGAACAAACCCCTCATTTTTACCTAAAGTCTGTTTCTGAATCCAATATCAATCAGGTCATTGAGCTGCCAGTCTTTTTTTCCCAACCACTCTAACAAATTGGAGTACATGCTGCACAAACTTGATGTACACAGACAGTTCAGATTTTATCTTGATAGAACTAAGGATATTAGAAAATCAGATCAGCTTTTTGTTGCCTTCTCAGAGGCCAGAAAAGGTAATCCAGTGGCTAAAACAACTTTATCTAAATGGTTATCAGGTTGTATATCCTTTGTTTATGTGAATGCGAGCATGCCATTGACACACAAACCTAAGGCTCATTCTACCAGAGCCGTTTCTACATCTCCTGCCTTTCAAGCTAAATTGCCCCTTGACAATGTTTGTGCTGCAGCCTTGTGGTCTAAGCCTCATACCTTTATCACACATTACAAAGTAGATAAGGCTTCCAGGGACAGGTCTTCTTTTGGTTCCACAGTACTGAAAAACGTATTTCCATGAGCCACCCAGGATTGAGGGTGCTAGGGACTCTACCCATCAGTGAGAATAAATGGCGAGATTTAACAACTTCACATAAAGAAGTTATCTACTTACCATAACGTTCCATGTGAGTTGTTTATCTCACCTTTATTCTCACGTCCCTCCCTCCTTCCCCCTCCTGGTTGACAGTAAACTTAGAGGCTAGTACTATCCTGGCTCCTCAGTACTTCTTTCCTTTGGAAAGTGTTTCCCTTTTAGAGTAGATTAAAGGTATATGTATATATATGTGTGTGTGTGTGTGTGTGTGTGTGTGTGTGTGTGTGTGTGTGTGTATATATATATATATATATATATATTTGCAGCAAACAAGATCTGAGGTAATTCCAGCAGTGCATTGTGGGATAAGGGGCTTGGTCTCTAGCTACTGGCAAACCTTACGCTTTGCTGTCGGCCGGGTCGGAGCCGAGGATTGGCTCCAAACCCATCAGTGAAAATAAAGGCGAGATAAACAACTCACATGGAACGTTATGGTAAGTACATAACTTCTTTTTACTGCACTCTGTAAAGCTAGAAAAACTGCATCAGTGGAACTGATGGAATCCCAGGGTGCCTATTAAATAGCTTGAGACATGACCTAGCAAATTCACTCTGGTCTGTATTTAAGCACAGACTCTGGAAAGGCTTTGTCCCAGTAGTTTGGAGGACAGCAAAAGTTATTCTCTGCACAAGGAGGGACCATCAACTGACCCAGGAAACTTCCAACCCATAAGTCTGACTAACCTCATATGCAAGGCTATGGAATGGATAATAATGGACCTGATTAACAAGGCGATAGGAAATCTCCTGACTCTAGACCCAACCCAGTTTGGCTTTGTCCAGGGCAGGCCCTCCCTGCTCAGTCTGGTGGATGACTTTGAGAAGGTTACCAAGGCCATGGATAAGGGTAAGATAGTGCGTGCCACCTACCTTGACCAGGCTAAGGCATTTGATAAACCTGTATATCACCAGATGGGTATACAAATGGCTCACAGATAGGACAAATGTTGTTAGAGTGGGGGAATCCACATCCAGCAAGAGGCCACTCACAAGTGGAGTATCACAGGGGTCAGTGCTGGGCCCCCTCCTGTTTGGGCTATACTTCTCAGATGTCAAGGCAAATATAGATGCCCTTTGGCTGAAAATGTTTGCTGATGACTGAAGTTGGGGGCAATCATAGAATCCCCAAACGATGTTGATGTCCTACAGAAAGGTCTCATGCAGACTGATGATTAGTGTCAGAGCCATGGCCTCAAACTAATTGTGAAGAAGTGCATAATGAAATCAAGTACTCTTGCAAATTAGAACATTGATAGCACCCTCCTAAGAGCGAACACAGTGGTGAGAGATTTGGCTGCTCAGTAATCTGAGCTTTGATCACCATGTGTCCACAGTGGTGAGAAAGTCCTTCTGTGTGGCTCAGCTTACAAGTAAGGGCATGCATCCAGATCTAAGGATCTCATAGTACCACAGTACTATGTCCCTCATCAGACCAATAATCGAGTACAGTGCCCCCTTTTGCATGTACTTCTAGGCACCTGCAGCAGTTGGAGCTTCATCAGAGGTTCCTCACCAAAGAAATACAAGGTATAACCATGTCTTATATGGACCACTTAAAAGCCTTATTACTGTATTCATTTTCTTACTGATTACTGAGGGGAGATCGATGCCTGATCTACAAGGCAGTTTCTGATTCAGCCCAGTTGGAAATGTTACATATTCACAAAACTAACTACACGAGGATCACCCGTTCCAAAGATCTAAACCTGTTCTCTCTGACATGAATAGATTATGCTGAAGAAACAGATATATGTCCCAGAGATTGCCCCTCCTCTGGAATAGGCTTCTTATTCATATGAAGCAGAGCCCTTCCCTGACCATCTTCAAGCTCAAGCTGTACCAGTGGATAGAAAATTACAAATTCACTCCTGGGGTGGCACCCATGTCCCCTTATGGACAGAGACAGTCTGTAAAAATTGTCAGAGCCTCACTTGTTGACCCTTGTTATCTTTACCCTAGGGATTGTAAATTGGGTAAAACTGGCTAGGCTTAAGTGCTCTTGAGCCGTTAGCCTAGTAATCAACTGTGAACCTAGATATTGTTATGAGGCTGCTGCCTTCTGCACCAAATATTTTCCATCTTGTGTAGATGCAGTGCGGCAACTGTGCCACCATTCTGTCGTACACGTAATGAGAAATCTGAAACGAAACCCATATGGTGGTACCATCACATCAGCAAACTCTAATAAAAATAAAAAGCTCCTGGCCATCACTAAAATATATCTACTACATTATAAAAGGGATTTAGAAATGGTAAGTTTCTTAAACTTACCATTATGAAATGTAAGACCAACTATGAATTTAGGATTGCAGCTAATTCAAAAGACAACAATAAGGCATTTTTAACTCTCCTAAGTAGCTTTAAAATAACCCACAATTCTGTACTGAAACTATCTCCAGGTGTACCTCTTTCTCTCACCCCAAGGACATTGCTGATATCCTTTCAGACAAATTCTCTTCCAGCTTTATTCCTCATGCCTTCCCCTCTGACCTTTCCAGTCCCCTTCACACTACTCCTCCTAAGTTCAGTTTGGATGAGGTCTTTTTGGTACTTTTCCAGAATTAAAAATACTGTTTAAATGGGTCTTTACACTTCTTACCAGGTACCAGGGATATTAAGTCACACTTAGCGAACCCTTTGTCAGCTGTTCTACCGGAGTGTATCCAATGGTTATGTCCCCATGGTGTGAAGAATGGCAGTTGTAGTCCCTTGCATAAAGGTTGCTCCTTTAGTGATCCCTGGTAATTCCTGTACTGACCCTGGTAATTATAGGCCTCTTAGTCTCGATAACATTATTTGCATGTCTGTTACAGCTGAACTAATAAACAATGATATAGATAACCCCATATCTCTAGATACACAACAGTTTGGTTTTGGGAATTTATTTATTTACGTACTGACATTGATTATGGGGAAAGTCCGACTCGGTAGGTGCCTATTTTCAGTGGAGGCCCAAGAAGAAGAAAAGCTCCAAAGTATTACAAAAACATGTTAATAACAGTAATTATACAGTCTTCAAAAATAATACAAAAACATCTATATTTTTAATTATATGACAAATTAGACAATGTGAAAACATTGGTTAAGAATAGATACAATTTGTATGGCAATGATTTAATATTCAGAGAAATGTGACAAAGGCTGACCAGGTCCGCTCATAATGGTTAAATTCTTTGAAAGGGTTACTGAGGCCATGGATAAGAAACATACAGTCCACACTGCTTACCTGGATCCTGCCAGTGCTTTGACATTGTGCTGCATACTGGGATTATTGACAAACTCTCCCAAGTCAACATTAACCCTTACATAGTTCACTGGATTGCTAATTGGCTGTCTGACAAAACCCATGCAGTTAAGATAAGAGATATTTGCTTAATACAGAAAAATGTCACCAGTGGTGTCCCACATGGCTCTGTCTAGGGTCCTGTCATCTTTGGTATATGTTTCTGTGACATAAAAGCTGATGTCAAGCGACTATGGCTAATCAAGTTTGCTGATGATTGACAACTGGAGGCTGTTATTACATCCCATTCTGATACACAAATCCTCCAGAAAGGGCTGGACTCAACAAATGCTGCTTGTATTAATCATGAGCTTGTACTCAACACCGAGAAATGCAGTATAGTTCCTTTGGTAAATCTATCATCACTACTGCGTACCATACAGATAACGTTCCACTTAAGTTTGACACCGTCATCAGGGATTTTGGTACATATGTTGATAACAGATTCTCCTTTGACCACCTCATCTTTATGGTGGTTAGATAACCCTTCTATTTTGTTTATTCTTTGTGGCATCTCCTCAAGGTCCAAAAAAGTTATAGTCCCATTTTATTCATCCCTTATTAGACCCATCATTGAATGTAATGCACCTTTTGGTATGTCCCTCATCAGGCACCTAAACCACCTTGAGAGACCTTGATGTTTCCTCACCAAAACAATCTGCAGTCCCAGTACTGTTAGTTACTCTAATAGACTAAAACCCTGTCCCTCTCTTCAGTGTCACATAGACTCCTGGGGATGATTGCTGCATAGCTTTCTGTACACTGAACCACTCAGCACTCTTTGAACATCTTCACATAAATAGTACCAGTGGTAAAGCAAATGCCCATTCTAGAGACCTAAACCCGTATTACCATGACAGCGACATCAGATGGTATGATGGTTACCTAACCCAGCACACATCCCCTGTTTCTAGAGTAGGCTGCCCTTACCTATCCAGTGGCAACCATTAAAACCTATGTGGATGACTGCTCAACACTTTTCATCAGGGATATGTGGAAAAAATCATTGTTCATTTCCCACCAATACTGGGTCATGTGCCTGAGCTTCTCAGTGGTCTCCTTTTGTCGTAAGCTTTTAAGAACCTTTTGGATAATAAGCTGTGAACTTTTCTTTTTGATGCCATTTGTATCTCAGTGCAGTGTGTGATAGCTTTTCAAGCTGATAGACACTTTTGGCGCTAAAGTTTCCTGTATACATTATAGAATTAAGACCAGATCTGTGCTCTTATGCATTGGTTAATGTAGTCTCAAAATGGATTGAAGAAATTCACTAGAAGCAAATATCTTGACTTCTTAAACACATTAACGTCTTTATGATCAGTGATCTAATCATAATCCTGTTTGTTCACCCTTAGTTTGTGCCTGCAGATGCATATTTTGCATGAGTGGAAGTGTTGCATGTGTCAATATGGCTGTATAGCTTAGAGATAACATGGTCTTAACCGTTCAGCTTTTTGGCGTCCTTCTCAGTGCCTTTAACTCATCTATAGTCCCCTATGTCTCGAGTCATCCAGCTCCTTGTGAATTGAAACATCTACATTTCACCCCATATTTAACAGTAAATGGAAGCTTTATTGTTCTACATTTTCTGATAACTAGGACTGTATACCCTGATAGTGGAAGAGGAGTTGAATCATTTTACACTGATGCTGTGACCACTCTTTATGAGGCACTGTGTCATACTGTATTGCTTATACAGTCTTCCTTTTGGCACTGGGCCTCAGTAACCTGTAGTCCTGCCAGATCTTGGTGCCTCCACTGGCAGCAAACCCTTAATTTAAAGACTAAAGGGTGAAGACTGCCCAGGAAAATCTGCTATTCCTGTAAGTCTGTTATTTGTTAATTTATTTTTATGCATTTATGTTCTAAAAATGTTAATTAATTCCTGTACACTCCTGGTTCACTTCTAAGACTTGTAATATAGTCAAACTGAAATGCTGCTTGCAAACTTAATCACATGAGTTTTGTTTTGTGTGTGTTGGACAGTTATTGTCCATAACATGTGAGTTTGTTTACAGTTCAGAGTTTCATAACGTAAATTTGCAAAGCCTGATTGCTAAAGAAATATCTGACACAGTAATTCTTTGCATGTTGTGTTGATCAAGTCCACTATCTTAGGATCAGGATGTATTCTCAGTTTTCTTTCTAAGGAAGCTAGTGTTAAGACTAGACTTGTTTCCTTTTCTTTATTGAGTTTTTTTAAGAAAGAGGCTTTACTGATCAGATATCCTCTTAATTCAGCCTTACAGGCAGCCCATTGTATATCTGGCGCAATTTGAGATTTTTCAAAATTAGCACATAATTCAGACAGTGAGTTGTTAATTCTGTTTATAATCTCCTTATTCTGTAGTAAGTTATTGTTGAGGGACCAGTTCGTATGTGAAAAGGTAATGTGTGTGAATATAATTTTAAGGGATATTTTTGCATGGTCAGATAAGAACCTAGGCTCACATCTTAAGGTATTTTTAAACTTGGAGAAAAAAGATTAAAAAGAAATCTAAACGTGACCATGATTTATGACAATTAGAGTAAAAGGTGTACATGCTGTCCTTAGATGAGTCGATACTAAAGGCAATAGTATCCACAAGATTAAAGTCTGAAATTAATTCCTCTAGGGCTATGGAGGCTTGAAAATTATATGAGGAAGAATTACTAGTGCGATCTAACCTAGGATTTATTACAGCATTCCAATCCCCTCCTATTATGAAAAGGTAGTTTTGAAATGAGCTAAGGATGTTATAGATTTCTAAAATGAAGATATGTTGTTGAGAATAGGGTCCGTATAAGTTCAAAAATAGAACTGGTTTGGTAGAGTCTGGTATAGTGGAAGTAAAATAACACCACCTGCCATATTTGTCAGATTTACATTCATTTATAGTTCCCTGAAATTGTTTCTTAATTATAATGGCTACCCCCTTAGAATTTGAGCTATCTCCATCCGCTATTATAGCCCTAATCCATTTTCTGTTGGATATTTTCTCTTACCCCTCTTTTGATAAGTGTGTTTCCTGTAGAAAGCAGATACTGGCCTGAGATTTGAAAATAAGATGTAATAGTAAATTCTTTTTTGCAGCATTTTGTAGACCTTTAACATTCCAGCAATCCAAAGACCAACTATTGAAGTGTTATAGAGTTGAGAGATTATTATTATATCTGTATATGATAATACTTATTTAAGGGAAATTGCCTTTAAGTTCAGAGAAAAAAGAAATACGCAAAACCACATTGACACTGTCTTTACAAAGGGTTTAACAATGCAAGAATAGGTAGCACAAAACTTCTTCTGACTGGCCCCAGTGCCTAACCACCCATTCTCCTTAAATGAAGAAGTATATAAACACACATGCATTAACCAAAACATTCCTATACATATGTACAAAATATTACTCTTATAGTAGATCATCGACCTAGAGTACTAGCATAACACATACAGAGCATCCATAGTTAGCTACAGATTAAATATCTTGTGACATGTATCTATATTAAATAAGAACAATAAGTAATAGAAATGAATCCACACGTCCATTCATAGGTATAAGCTCTAAGGAGTCCAAGTCTTAAAAAAAAAAAAAAAAAAACTTAATATAGCTGATTTACTATATATATCTTAACATATTTCTATATAAGGGTGCAAATGATTAACAAGTTCCTACATCATTCATATAACCTTTGCTTAGCAATAACAAGAGATATAACCACTTTTATCTGAAACACAAACTCTATATAAGGTAACACTACACAAAACCACCAGCTGACTGTGTTTACCTCATACCGCAGCCGCCATGAAGTAAGAAACTCTTCGGATTAATTTGACAAGTTGCATAAACCATCATAAAACCCTCATATCTGCCATCAGGCTACTTGAAAGTTTGAACCAATAAAATTGCATGAGGTACAAAGCATTCCTCCATTTTTAAAGCATTACACTCTTGGGAAATTTAATATACATGGCTTGTGATACAAAACTAACATCACTATATCTGCAGGATTTACAATACACTGTGCTAAACCCCTGACATAGTGCTGTCATACTTCGAATAATTGCTGGCTTGATAAGCCTGTCTACCCGATAATACTTAAATTTTAGTTTAAATCAGTGTGAGCTATATGCCTGGAAAATCTGAGCGACGGCTCTACAAACAGTACAATTGACACCAGCCATATCATCAGCAAGGTCCAAGAACTGGCTGACAACATAGGTACTAAACAGGCTGTTAATATTTATAACTTTTAGAAGATCTGTATGTGACCTGCAAACAACTTCCTAGCAATCAATCTCTTAATTGCAAACAGTGTAGGTTCAGTTGCGTGTTTCTGGACTGATGTCAGCAGTTGATCCCAGCGCAATGAGGGCTGAATAAGACTTGTACTGTAGTTACCTGACTAGAGATGGGGCTCCGGTCTTCATTCATGTAGAATTCAGGATCAAAGCGCCTAATTCTATAGAAGCAGTTAATTGCATTTATCTAGAAGTTCATGTAGAAGCAGTTGCCTGCAAGACGCGCTCTATGCGCTGTTAGTGACGACTAGAGGATATTGCGTGAACACCTGAGTGTTGCAACCTATTGGAACCCTCTTGTAAACAGCAAATGGAAGATCTGTTCCTACCTTCACGGAATTGGCGCTCACATTTGAAAAAGACCTTTTGGAATATTTTTAACAACAGGTAAATGCATATTATTATTAGGAAGTCATGACATTTATGTTTTTTACAAAGCGAACTTTTTAACAAATCATCCAGTGAAACAATTAGTACTGTAACCTTCCTGATAATAAAGAATTACTTGAGATACATTTACATAGTTATTCGCTGCAGGAACAAAAACTCATTGCAACTTACTCTGAATGGGCACAAATTCCCTCTAGAACCCTTTCTAGAATACTCAAAAACAATAATGGCGCTCCTACAATTTCCATTCTTCAATACAAAGGGAAAATATATAAATCAGACTCTGAGATAATTCAACTTTTTCAAGACTTATATACGGATATATATAGCAAGAATAAGCACAACTCTTCTAATTCACAAATGGAAACCTTTCTCAACTAATCACATTTCCCTCTCTTAATCTAGATCAATCTTCCCTCTTATCAGCTCCGCTCAATATTCAAGAGATTCAAAATGCCATTAATAAACTCAAAATAGGCAAATCCCCTGGCCCAGATGGCTTTACTACCAATTTCTTCAAAACCTTCAGTCCTAAAATTGCCCCTATTCTTCTAAAAGTCTTTAACTTCATTATAAAAAATGGAATCACTGACATACATTGGAATAATTCAAAAACAATTTTATTATTAAAGAACAACCAAGATAGAACAGACCCTCATAACTACAGACCTATCTCGCTTATAAACGTTGATATTAAAATATTTTCAGCTATTTTAGCTAACAGACTCAAACAGGTATTGCCATATATAATATCACCTGATCAAGCTGGGTTTATGTCTAACAGACATACATGAAATAATACACTAACAATGGACTCTCTCATACAGTTCACTAAAAAAGAGAAAAATCCGCTATATGCCTTGACTCTAGATGCATCAAAAGCATTCGGCAGAGTAAACTGGGACTTCTTGTTCTCTACCCTGTCTCATTTTAATATACCTAAAATCTTCTCAGATATGATCAGAATTCTTTATACAAACTCATACACATCTGTATATGTAAATAAAAAAAGATCTAAAACAATTTTGATTACCAATGGAACAAGACAAGGCTGTCCACTTTCTCCCTTTCTTTTTAATCTATTTATTGAACCATTCTTTCTTTACATCACTCAGAATACACACCACACTATCCCCAAAATTCTCAACACACAAGTAGCATTATCGGCCTTTGCTGATGATTTAAACTTATATTTTCAATTTCCCAACTTAGATCTACCTAAAATTATAAATGCAATTAGTGTATTTTCCAATGCTTCTGGTTATCAAGTTAACAATAAAAAATCTCACATTTTCCCAATCAACCCTGAGGCTCATAAACCTTTTTTCTTCCCCGAATCTTCCTTCCATATATCATATTGTCTCAAATATCTTGGCATCAACTTTGAACATAATCAAGCCTCTATGCTTCAAAATAACTTGCTAAAATCGTGGTCTACTATATGTCAGGACTTACAAAGATGGAAACTACTGAATTTAACATTCCTCTCTAAGGTAGCTATTGTGAAAATGAATATTTTACCCAGACTCCTATATCAATTTAATGCGACAAACATAATAATCTCAAATAACCTATTCTCACAAATTAATAAAGATATAGCAAAATTCCTTTGGTTTCCTAAGAAAGTTAGGATTTCTTATTCCAAATTAAGTCTACCCAAAGAGAAAGGAGGGGTGGGCCTTCCAAATTTCCATCTTTACTACATGATCATATGCTCTAATAAACTATGGTCCATCTCAAACATGAATAGCAAAACTCAAGCCCACTATCCAGCTTGGCTAAAGATCTGGCACCGACACATACTCTCAAATAAAATTAACCCTAAGGCTATCCCTTTTTTATCCCCCATTTCTCTAAACAGCTCTAAATTATCTCCCTTATTGAAATACAAAATAAAATTATTCCAAGAATTAATTAAGGGCATCAACCTTCAACTTACTCTTCCTCTTCTTCAACCAATACACCTCAATCCAAATCATAAAATCAACAACAAAGTAATAGACCTTACTGAATTCCCCCTCATCAAAGATCTTAAAGTATGGGATATCCTTAAATATAAATTCATGTCTCTTGCAGAGCTACGATTAATCCTTAAGGCCAATAATAAATACACGGTTATCCTCCGTCAACTAAGAGAACTTATAACCTCGCAAAAATTTTTTCCCTGACTCACAGGCAATTGATAAACTAACCTTAATCATTGATACAGTTTCTAACAATAAAAAAACAATCTCCTTGTCATACAAGTTACTATTCCCTTTACTTTACAAAGGAAACTGTCTTTTCTCCAAATACTGGGATAATCAAAACTCCCCTATTACAGAGGATCAAAAACTACTAGCTATAAAAACCTACTATAGAGTTATCCCCCTTCAGAAAACTCTTGTACACTCAATTGATGTTAAATAATAACTCCTATTATACTCCTGTAATACTAAATAAATTTAATTCTAACAGATCCCCTAGTTGCACATGCTGTCCTGTTGTGAGAGCTGATCTACTACACATTATGTGGCACTGCAATTACTCCCATAAATTATGGTGCTCCCTCAAAGTGAGTCTTAAAAAATGGGTTATTACAATTCTACTCTTTCATGGGAAACGGCTATCAGGTTGCCTAAATTACACCTTCATATTCTAATAACTCTGTGCTCTCTCATAAAGCTTTACATCACGTATAATTGGTTAGATCGCACTAAAATGTGTTGGCGGGGATTTAAAGAGATGGCAATCAAGTATATCTCTGCTCAGAAGTTCATTATAAATGGACCTAAGAACCCTCTCTATCTCTGACTAAGGGTATTGTCTCTCCAGATATAGGTTACATTTGGGGATGTTGCTGTCTATTCCTACAATTAGTGACACTGTCTATACTCAGCCATGGTAGCAATACATATTTTTTTTTTTTTCCTTTTTGTAAATATTGTATTTACAGGTTGTTGTTGTCAGTTAGTTCACAATGCATGCTTCAGAATTTATCTACCTTTTTTCCCTCCTTATCATTGTAAATCTGCTCTCATGTTTTTTCTTAACAATATTTGCCACTGTTTAATCAATATTTGTGTAAATCTTATTGATTTGTACTTTCGTCTGTAAGCATGGTTTTTATTATGGAAAATACAAAATTATTTGAGAAAAAAAAAAAGAAATATCTGACACAGTGCTAGTTAGTGATTGAACAGTTGCTTATGAACTGCACTGAAATGCATTCAGTGATGGCAAACCTTTTGGGTTTGGCGTGTCAAAAGCTCCTGGCACAAAATAATTGAGTGCACTTTACATGAGCAATGAATGCAAAAGCAGTTTCTTTAGTAACTCTGGTGTTGGTGATCGCTGATGTGTCCCCCAAAACGTCATGGCATATCACCTTTGACACACGTGTCATAGCTTCGCTATCACTAAACACTGCTCTGTTTTTATGTATAATGAGTTAATAGGAAGGCATAAGATCATTTGTAATGGAGTTCTGTTTATTGAATGTGAATTCATCTTTAACTTCAGAATTACTGACTCATTCTGTTTTCAAAAATAAAGTACTAGAGGCGTTTTGTATCTCTTAGAATAATCCACATTTTAAATAGTCTTCAACCTGTATTTTTCCTTTACATTTATGGATGACAGAAGCATATATGAAATGAGACTTTTTTTCTCAGTGCAGTAATCATTTTAATTGTTGTGGTTATTAGGTGTACATCAAAGTGCAAGTTTTTGTTACGGTAATTGTGTTCACATCAAATTATAGGTATTTACAAAATACAGATTTAAAATTATGCATATATAAGTTGCTTTACAAAACAATTATTTTTTGTCTTTGCCCACAACAGCACTGTCTAGCAGGTTGGGAGAATGCTGTTCCATCGAGTTTACCTCCTCCAAGTAGCTTAGACTTGCAGAGCAGTTTAGAACGAGATAAAACAATGACCTCTGTCAGCACAACCAACCTGGTAAGGCATTTCTAATTTCCTTTAATTGCTAAATCATAACTGCCCATATTATATCAGTTATTTCCCCTGATACTTTAGTAACTTAAAATTATAATGTGAGAGTGTTCAATCTCGCCGTTTGTTCTTACACATGGGTTCGGAGCCGATCCTCGGCTCCGTGTCGGCCGCTTGCAAGCTCTGCATCGAGAAGAAGCTCGAGACAACCTAATACCCACAATCCCCCTCTGCCTTTACCTCAGATCTAGTTTGCCGCTGCAGTGTTCGCATCACTGGGTCGAGCTCGAACAACTAAAGCTAAGATTAAGATTTTTTTCTTGTTATTTCAACTAAATTTCTTCTGTAAACTTTGTTTAGTGACTAAGTGTGTGTGTGTGGTACGGTTCAGGAATTCTCGGTTCCGTTTAAGTTTAATTTTAAACTTATTAGAGTTTCCCTCGGGGCCTACCACCCCTTCTGAATTGACTACTGGATAGACATTTTTTCTTTAACTGGATTTGACAATTTCACCGGATTTGACTTACTACCTGGACTTGACTTCTCACCCTTTTTTCCACATAGGTTTAAGATGTCTGAGAAGACTAAATCTAGATTTAAGCGTTGCCAATGTGGGCAAAAAATGTCAGTTACTGACAATCATACTTCCTGCGTCTACTGTCTTGGCCCTCTCCATCTGCAAGAAGACTGCTCTATTTGTCATTCTTTCAGTGGGAGGGTCATGACAGATAGGCGCAGGAAACTCATGGATAGGGGTTTATTGAAACCTTCCTTTCAAGAGGCTCTGGATGCTTCAGACCAGGCATCCAAATCCTCAAAGGAATCGAAGACGTCGGAGCCCAAGTCATCGGCTCCGAGCTCTTCGGTTAAGGTTCAATCACCGGTTCCACAGACCTCGGGGCCGAGTGTTCAACTGTTGTCAGTGTCCGAGCCTCGAGTCTTGGAACCAGTGACGGAGCTCCCTCCCCCGACACTGTTGAGGTCGGCTCCGTCTTCGATTCCTTCGACCCATTCTTCCAGGCCCCTCTCCGACACCGATGTTGACCGCGTGGTGCAGAAATTACTGGAGAATACGGCCTTATCCAAACTTATCTCGGTTTCCACCCAATTGGTGTCGAAACTTGAAGGCCTTCCATTATCTCCATCTGTTCCTCCTCCGAGACCTGTCCAGTCTTTGGAGCCGGAAGAGGCTGATCTACTGATTGTGGAGCCCTCGGTGCCAGAACCGTCCTTTTCTCGGTCGGCTCCGTTCACCTCGACTCCGTCGGATCCGGTACCGGAGTCTCGGAGCCGAAGATCCATCCTTGGTTCCGGGACCGAGAGTCGAACCGATGTTTCGGTTCCGACTCTCCCTCTCGGGGCCTCGGCTCAGATCGACTCGGCTCCGTCCTCGGGGTCGATGCCTTCAGTGCCTGTTTCGGGGATTCTTCCCATTTCTTCGGAACCGGGAGATACCTCGACTCGGGACCCGGGGGCCTTCGATCTCATGAGGAAGGTGTTGTCTACCCAGACAACCACATCAGTAGAAGCAGCCTCTCCTCCCCAAAAAGGACCGTTATCCTCCTCTGCACCAACGGTCACATCCAAGCGTCGAGCACCGGTGTCTCAGCCACCCCTGGAGGGTGCCCCTCTTCTCGGAGGCTTCTTCGGATGCTCCCCCCGAAGAAGTCCCTAGGAAAAGATTGTGTAAGAGGAGACACTTAGATTCTCCACAAGAATCATTGACATCGGACACTGACTTGGATGAGTCAGAAGGGTCCCCAAAGTCACCTTCAGAGGATGTCTCTTTGCTGACATCTTGGAGATCCTAAAACAGAGAGGTGATTGGCAGTCCCTTCCCCCTTCTGAGGATGAGTCAGTCTTGCTGAAGGCATTCGGTGCTCGCCCTTCCTCCTCCTGGGTCACTCAGCCCTTCGATGAGTTAATGGAGCTGATTGCTCGAAGGGCGTGGGAGACACCTGACACGGTGGAACCAGTCCCTAGAAAGCCTTATAAGTACATTACTGCACCCCAAAACAAGGCTTACCTCACAAAGGGAGTTCCAGTGGATGCTATGGTGGTGGCAGCGGCCACGAAAAAGGAGATGTCGGAATCTTCCTCATCTGTCCATCCGCCTAACAAAGATTCTAGGACTATGGACAGGTACGGGAAGCGCATTTTTAGTTCAGCGGCTTTTTCTATGCGATCCCTGAACTATTTGACCCACTTTACACGTCTACAGAGGGATCTAATCAAAGAGTTGGGAGATACCCTCCAGGGTACTACAGATGCTGCTGTTTCAGAGAAAGTTACAGCACATCTCAATACCCTTACATCCATTGTTAACTCATCCATGAGGCTGATCTCATACGCAGCCGAAGGATCGAGTAGGGCAGCAGCTACAGCGATTGCTCTTCGTAGACAATCCTGGATGCGCTTATGTTCATTTGCGGAAGCCTTCAAGTCTTCCTTTACTAACGCCCCATTTGATGGTGCCACTCTCTTTGGCCCCAAAGTAAAGGAGACCCTTACCCGGTGTGAACAGGAGGGAAAGACTCTGTCTGCTGTCTGAGTCCGTTTTTCCAACCCATCCAGACTGTACCCCAAAGGGCAATGCGGTGGGAAAATGTGGTTTCGAAAACCCCAAGGATCTTTCCCAGGCACGCAGGGTGATGCCCCCTCTAGAGGCAGAGGTAGAAGACGCCGCCCCGGCGGCAGAGGGGGTCCGCAAAACCAAGGTGACAGGGATACACCCCCTGGAAAACCTTTCCAGCACTCCTGACAGGAGGCCCGACTGTCCTGCTCTGGAGGCAGTCGGGGGTCGCTTAGCTTTATACCCTCAGGCCTGGCAGAATCTTACTACAGACAACTGGGTAAAAAGCGTGGTTACCAGAGGTTACAGAATACCCTTTCTATCCACTCCCATTCCAAAGAGAAGACTCCCAGATGTGCCGCCCCATCTGCGAGACCCAGCAGCTATAGAAATTTCAAAGCTGCTAGAAAAAGAGTCATCCAACCAGTCCCAGCGGACCAAATAGGATTCGGAACTTACTCAAGGTTTCTTTTAGTTCCAAAGAAGACAGGGGACTGGAGGCCGATTCTGGACCTAAGCAACCTCAACACCTTTGTCAAGAAAGAAAAGTTCCGAATGGTCACGCTTCAATCGATCCTTCCATTCTTACAGAAGGACGACTGGATGTGCTCAATAGATCTGAAGGACGCATACTACCACATCAAAATGGCCAGGGCGTCCAGAGATCATTTGCGCTTCCGGCTGGGAGCCAGTCACTATCAGTTTCGAGCCCTGCCCTTTGGTCTGACCTCAGCCCCCAGGGTTTTCACCAAATGCATGACAGTGGTAGCGTCTCATCTGAGACGCCTAGGATTCCAGGTGTTTCCGTATCTGGACGACTGGCTCCTTTCTGCCACCACCCGGCGTCAACTGATACAGGCCAGGGAATACACTCTACAACTTTGTGTTCACCTCGGAATTTCCGTAAATTTAGAAAAATCTTTACTACAGCCATCACAGCATATCTTATTCATAGGAGCGGAATTAGATACGCATCATTTAATTCTAAGGCTCCCTCCAGAAAGGATAGCCTCACTACAAAGCCACATTTCTCTCCTTCTGTCATCCAGAAAATCCCCAGCAAAACTGGTTCTGAAGGTCTTGGGTCTCATGGCAGCTTCTCTCATTGCGATACCATTGGGAAGACTGCACATGAGAGTTCTACAATGGCTACTGTTTGCACAATGGGCGGTCCAACAGCTACCTCTGACACACGAAATTCTGATTACAAACACATGCAAATCACATCTGGCCTGGTGGCTTCAGACTTGCAACCTTTCCAGCGGAAGACCATTTGTGCTACCCACGACAGCTACGGTAACCACGGACGCTTCCCTGATAGGGTGGGGGGGCATCTTTCAGGGACAGACAGTCCAAGGCGAATGGACCAATTTAGAGTACAATCTGCACATCAATGTTCTAGAGTTGAGGGCAGTGTTTCTAGCGTTGCAACACTTTGCTCCCCTTCTTCCTCTAGGGACTATTGCAATTCAGACAGACAACATGTCTGTAGTCTGGTACATAAACAAGCAAGGGGGAACCAGGTCTTATCAGCTATGCAGAGAGGCCATGAGAATTTGGCAATGGGCGGAGTCCACGGGTCGCTTTCTGATCGCAACGCACATCCCGGGGTCATCCAACGTCATAGCCGACAGGCTGAGCAGAGCAATCCTGTTGCCTCACGAGTGGTCCCTCAAACAGTCAGTTGCGAAGACGATTTTTCGCAAGTGGGGCCAGCCTTCCTGCGATCTTTTTGCGTCTCCAATGAACGCCAAATGCAGGAGCTACTTTGCCCTATTACCCCCTCCAGGGGAAGTCCCCAGGGACGCGCTGGTGCACGATTGGCCCCCGGGTCTCCTTTACGCTTTTCCTCCCTTTCCCCTGATTGCAAAGTTTCTGCAGAAAGCCAACAACCTTCAAAGGATGATAATCCTCATTGCCCCATTCTGGCCTCGTCAAATTTGGTTCCCCTTTCTTTTGCAACACCGCATTCGGGGACCTTGGATTCTGGACCCAGAGCCAGATCTACTGACTCACTCGTCAGGAGTTCCTCACCCCTCTCTCGAATCACTCCATCTAGCAGCTTGGCTGCTCCGCTTCCCTTTTTAGCCAGGTCTGATTCTCTTACACCGGCAGTTCAGAATATACTAGTGGCTTCTCATAAAGCTTCCACTACAAAGACCTACACTAGTAAATGGAAGCGTTTTGTCTTCTGGGCAAATTCACATCATTTGGACCCTGTCATAGCTCCGTTAAACAAGATCTTGGAGTTTTTAACAGAATTGTTCCATCAAGGAGCTTCTCCCGCCACTTTAAGAGTGCAATTGGCTGCCATTTCCAACTTTCATGTGGAAGAATGTGGGGCACCTATTATGGCTCACAGACTTTGTAAGGCCTTTTAAAAGGATCTTTCCATATTAGACCACCAGTTAGAACTCCTACATCACCTTGGAATCTGAACCTTTTACTATCTAAATTGATGTTGCCCCCTTTTGAACCAGCCTCCGTTTGCCCATTGAAGTATTTATCGTGGAAGACTCTCTTCTTGGTAGCCATTACATCCGCTAGGCGAGTGTCTGAGCTTCAGGCTCTTTCTATTAAACACCCTTATTTGATCTTTCACTCTGACAGAGTATCTCTTCGCACTAATCCATCCTTTCTCCCCAAAGTTTGCTCTACCAATAACATTAATCAGTCCATTGAATTACCCACCTTTTTCAAGAATCACTCTTAATAAGTTAGCGTATATGTTACACAAATTGGATGTCCATAGACAACTCAGATTTTATTTGGATAGAACAAAGGATCACAGGAAATATGATAAACTTTTTGTAGCCTTTGCTGACAGCAGGAAAGGTGTAGCGGTTACTAAACAAACTCTTTCCAAATGGCTAACTGATTGTATTATATACGTTTATGAGTCTTCAAATCAAACCTTATCTGTCAAACCTAAAGGACATTCTACAAGATCAGTGTCTACATCCCTGGCTCATGCAGCTCGCCTACCATTAGACACGATTTGTGCAGCTGCTACTTGGGCTAAACCACATACATTCATCTCTCATTACAAAGTGGACAGGGTTTCTAGGGATAGGGCAACCTTTGGTTCCACTGTGCTCAAGAACGTTCTCCCGTGAGTTCCTCAGGAACATGGAGCTAGGGAACGCTACCCATGTGTAAGAACAAACGGCGAGATTGAACACTCTCACATATAGAAGTTATGTCCTTACCATAACGTTCCATGTGGAGTGTTCATCTCGCCTTTGTTCTTACATTCCCACCCTCCCACCCTCAGGAAGAACGTTCAATTTGGTGCCTGGTCTGGAGTATTCTCCTTCTGCATTTGCAGTGGTTGGATATGTATGATGTACATGTGTATATATATATTGATTTATGTAATTTTTGGCATGAGTGTGCTCTCTCTGGCTGCTGGTTTGCTTGCAAACTAGATCTGAGGTAAAGGCAGAGGGGGATTGTGGGTATTAGGTTGTCTCGAGCTTCTTCTCGATGCAGAGCTTGCAAGCGGCCGACACGGAGCCGAGGATCGGCTCCGAACCCATGTGTAAGAACAAAGGCGAGATGAACACTCCACATGGAACGTTATGGTAAGGACATAACTTCTATTTCTGAGAAATGCAAATGTGAAACAGTGTTTGCTGTTTAGTTTTTATTTGTACTCACCATTTTGTACCAGCTTCCATAGTTCAGTTTCAGAAAGAAAAAAGATCCACTCTCACTGATTACCTGTCTCTTTCAGATGTCCTCCTATTCTGATGTTGCAGCATTCTACTAGTGGGTTTACCCTTCTTCCGATCAGCTTGTCTTGTCCGGCCAGGTTTCCAAAGCTTTTTCAGTCCCTCATGGTGAGTTGGACGTCTGACATGGCAGGTATGTGGGCCATAAAGATGACGTCTGTACGCACCAGCCCTCACACCTTTTCAGCCACCAGCCATATGCCAGGTGTTCCTGCTACTTGTGGACATCGGATCTTTTTCGCATTAAGGATAACCCTGTTGGGGGCTTTTTTTTTTCAGTCCTTTTGTATTTTATAGTCTGTTATTGTCCTGTAAGAGTAAGTGCAACTGTGGTCATCAAATTCCACATAAGGACACCCATGACCAGTGTCTCTTTTCTCTGGGTAGAGATCACAGTTACAAAAACTGTGCCATCTGTAAATCGTTCATCCACAAGACCCTTCGCCGCCGCTTACAGGCTCTTGACTTATACCTGGAGAACCAGTGCCTAAGACAGGTAGCTCTCAGTATGGAAGCCGCCTCCGATGCCCCATCCAAACCACCAAGGAAGAGGGCCAAGTCCATGAGCCCTACTACTTTCACTGCACCTCCCTCTGCCACTCCTCAGCCTGTAGCCGCTGTCAACTTGGCTGAGGACCCGGCTTCAGCCATTACAAATACAGTGGGTACCTTTTAGGAGGCCGCACAATCTAGAGCGGATGACACTTCCGGGGAGGATGTACCGGTGCCTGCTCCTGATGCTGGGGGGGGGGCAGTAGCTTCGATCGGCACTTCGGATCTGGCCTCCGCTGCTCTGATTTCTTCCAGGCCTACCACCAGCCAGACTTCGGCTAGGACTTCTAAGAAAAAACAAAAGACCAGACATATTTCCCGGCACCAGAGACCTTACCTGACTGGCAGGCCTTCAGCCAGAGTCTCTACAACACTTTCTTGGCACTCAGGCCTTCCTCTGAGTTCACCCCTGGGGCTCCACCTTTTCTCAGCCCTAGGCCTTCCTTACCTGAAAGGACTGTGAGCCAGCCTGCAGAGGAGGAACTGTCCGACTCCTCAGAGGACTCCTTGTACTCTTCCCAGATTTCATCCCCCCCTGGGTTATGGATCCCCTGAAGAGGCCTCTGCTGATCCTGATTCCCCAGTGGAAGACCTAACCTTTGGAGGCACTTTAAGTGGGAATGCTCAGACATGTCTGAAGCACAAAAAAGATTCTATGATCTGATTCAGATGGAATCACCCAATCCGTCACCTATCCCATCTGTCCAACCTGCCTTCCTGGATGCTTTTGCTACGGCATCCATTAATCCAAATTCCCAACCACCTGCTCATAGAAGGGCAGACATATTATACAGAGTCCCTGACTCAGACATATTCCTATTCAAGTGCCCCCTAGCAGACCCAGCCACTATTTCCATTTCTACGGACAGGGCATCCAAACTCCTCACTACTACCACTGTCCTTCCTGCAGATAAGGACAGCAAAGCCATGGAGAGGTGGGGAAAAAAGATTTATACTTCTGCTACCCTAGCTTTTAGTGCAACAAATTACCAGTCTCACATGGCCTGGACAAAGCCTCCAAAGAGCTTAATGACATTCCTGACTCTGCTACTAAAGCATCCTTGTCTTCCTTACTTGGGCTTGTCTCACAAGTGAACAAGCACTCTCTTTGGTACGCATATGATGCAGCTGAGGCCACAGCTAGATCAGCTGCATCACCATCCGTGCTAAGAAGATATTCCTGGTTACGTCTGCAGCCTCTCCCTGATGACTTCAGAGCCAAGTTCCTGGATGCACTCTTGGACCATTCGGCCCTCTTTGGTGCTAAGGTGGCTGATCTTTTCAAGTCTTTCCAGCAGAAAGGGAAAGAGCTTCAAGACCTCAAACATCTTCTTGTCTTTCCAATCCCAGAGTTCCAGAAGAACTTCCCAGCCAAGACATAATTTATAAGAAAGGCATCAAGGCCTTCAGCCCCACCCCCCCCCCCCCAGGTCTAGAAGGCCTCCCAGGAGACAAACTGCCCAGCCAAGGACTTCTCAGGCCTCTGGCTAGATGCCTTCCTTTCCAGACAGGGCAGGCAGTGTCTGACTGCCTGCCACCTTTCCCCCTACCTCCTACCACCATCTCCTTGTCCATCTGTCTCTCTCACGGTCTCCCTGCTTGGTCCCTGGTAACAACAGACCCATTGGTCTTGTCCATCCTGAAGGACGGATACTTTATGAATTGGATCACTCCTCCTCCAAGACTGCCTATTCCACCCCCTCCCGCATCCCAACGGGTCCTCCTACACCAGATATTAAACAACCTGCTGCTGCAAGGCACCATAGAATCAGTTACCCCCCCCCCCCGTGCTCGAGGGAAAGGTTTCTACTCAAGAATCTTTCTGGTGCCCAGAAAGGAAGGACCGTGAAGGCTCATCCTATATCTCTCCCACCTCAACCTCTTCTTAAAGGTACCATTCTTCAGGATGCTCACCTTACCCACTCTCTTTCCCCTCATTCTCCCTCAGGCCTTCATGGTAACCCTGGACATAAAGGAGGCCTATCTTCACATTTCCTTAAAGTCTACCTCTAGGAAATATCTCAGATTCATAGCAGGCTCTTCTCACTTTCAGTTCTGTGCATTGCCTTTTGGGGTCTCCACTGCTGCAGGGGTATTCAGAAAGTGCCTAGCCCCAGTAATTGTCTACTGCAGGACAAGGGGAATAGAGATATTTCCCTACCTAGATGACCTACTCATTCAAGCAGCATCCTTGGTCACACCAAGAACCTCCTGCTCCTGCTGCAGTCCCTAGGGTTCCTGATAGATTTTCCAAAGTCCCAACTCCCTCCTACACAGGACATTGTCTTCCAGGACAGACATCAGGATGGCCTCCCTACTGGTGGAAAAAGTGGTGTCCCTCTCCCATCATTTTCAATCTGCCCTCCATTCATCAGCTCTGACTGCGAGGGAGTTCCTAAGACTTCTGGGGGTACATAGCATGGCAGCTACTATCCCCATGTTGCCCCTAGTGAGGTTACACATGAGAAAATTTCAGTGGTACCTATGCTCGGTTTGGACCCATCACTCACATCCTCTAGAGTTTAGGGTGCCACTCCTCTCCTGTCTTCACCAAGAATTAAAATGGTGACTAGTCCAAGTTGCCCAGAATCTGGGCCTGCCCCTGCAAATGCCCACTCCTTCCCAGATCATGCACACAGATGCTTCAGACCTGTTCTGGGGGGCAACTCTGGGTCCAAGAACAGTGCAAGGTTTGTGGACAGACAGACACAAACAAGTGCACATCAATATCAGGGAAATGACAGCAATGCTCCTCGCCCTGCAGGCATTCCAACCTTACCTGCAGCAGGTCCTCCTAAAGATCTTCACAGACAACACCACAGTGATGTGGTACCTGAACAAGCAAGGAGGGATGAAGTCCTACCTCCTATGCAGACTAGCTCTACAGGTATGGGATCTGGCTATCTTTCAGGGAATCTCCCTCCAGGCAGCCTACATTCCATGCCAGCACGACTCTTAGGCAGATTCACTAAGCAGAACCAGTATCAGACAGCCACGAATGGATGCTGTCAAGAGAGGTGTTCCTAGATCTGGTCCACTGGTGGGGTATTCCTCACATAGACTTGTTTGCTTGCTCCATAAACAGGCAGCTCCAGAGCTACTGCTCCAGAACTTACGACCCGAAGGCATTGCAAACAGATGCTTTCTCAATGTCATGTAAGGGGAGGTTCCTGTATGCCTCCCCCCCTTCCCTCTGATCCAGAGGGTCTTATGAAAATTCAGTAGGACTCGCCGAAAATCTTGCTGGTGACTCCCTATTGGCTAAAGCAGCACTGGTTCCTTCTGCTTCATCTGTCCAAGGGCAATCACCACAAGTTACCCCCCTCAGTGGACCTACTCACACAGCACAATGGAACACAAATACACCCACAGTGGCAGTCTCTGCACCTCTCCCTGTGGCAGATAGGATTCTGATTCCCTTCAGACACCTGTACAACGTGGACGGGGTCTATGTTAAATGTTCGAACATCCAAAATGTTGAATATTACATGGTTGAGACCAAATGTTCGACATTTGGATATTCGAACATAAAAAAAAGAAAGAAAGAAAACACAGAAAAAAACACTTTAACAGTGTATGCAGGGGGCACCCCCCCTGCACCCCCCACAACCCCCCCTACTTAAATATACCAACTCCGAGACCGCACTTCAATGCAGAAAAGGGAAATTCTCCCTATCTGCACTGTACAGTGCCGTTGAATGTCTATCTTCGAGCACTCAAAACTTCGAACGTTTGGTCTCGACCATGTAACGTTAGAAATTTTGAGCGTTCGAAGATTTGACAGGTACCCCGTGGATGTGCTTTCGGTCCTGCAGGATGTCAGGAAACCCAACACAAGAAAATCTTATCTCTCCAACTGGAAAAGGTTTTCTTTCTGATATCATAAAAGACAGATGGAGCTGCTGGACAGCGACTTGCCTCTGATTCTGTCTTACCTGTGTAAACTACTGAAGACAGGTTTGTCTTACTCCTCTTTAAAAGCACACCTGTTTGCCATTTCTGCCTGCCTATGGACTTTCCTCTGGCATCCAGACTACCAGCCAAACTCTTCCTGATGGGGGTTCTGCACATAAGACCTCACAGGAAATGGTCCCCTCCTCCCTGTGATCTTAAATATGTGATAGAAAAACTCACTTTACCACCCTTTGAACTGGCTGACAAGGCCGCCTTAAAGTTTTGCACATGGAAAACAGTCCTGCTAGTAGCTTTGACATCAGCCAGGAGTGTCTCAGAGCTCCGATCCCTTATGACTACCCCGCCTTTCCTGGTTTTCCATATGGACAGGGTCACCCTAAGGATAAACCCTTCCTTCACCTCCAAGGTGGTCAACGACCTTTCCTTGAAATCAGGCTATCCACCTTGCCTACCTTCTTCCCTAACCCACATGGCGATAGTGAGAGAGACCTTCATTCCCTGGATGTCCACAGACAACTCAGATTCTGTTTGCATAAAATGAAAGCTTTTTGCAAATCAGACCACCTGTTTGTCTCCTTCCACCCCAGGGCTCTTGTGAAAGCCGTGGGCAAACAGACCATTTCAGCCTGGATTGCTAAGGTGATCTCCTTTTGTTACACACACCATGGGAAGACACTAACTCCAATCTGGAAGCAGCCACTTTATCCTCTGTGCACACCTTCACCAGACACTACAAACTGGACCATATTTCCAGAGCTAGGGCAGGTTTTGCCAGGGCTATCCTGCATGGATTCCTGGAGGCCTCTACCAATCCACCCCACAACCTATAGTGAGCTTTGGTATTCACCCACTAATAAAGCACTGCAACAATGGAATAGAAGGACTTAGGAAAGTTGAGTAAAATCTAAACATAGCCGTAGATGTCCTTCTCTTCCATGTTGCATATTCCTTCCTTCCCACCATCCCATTTCTTAACCTTGCACTTGCTCTCCCTGGCTCCAGGGCAGTCTATGTCCCTCAGGGGATTTATTATATGTTCTGAGGGGCTGGTGCTTACAGATGTCACCTTTATGGCCCATGTACCTGCCTCCATGTCGGACATCCGACACACCATGAGGGACCGAAAAAGCTTTGGAAACCTGGCCAGACAAGCTGATCGGAAGAAGGTAAACCCACTAATAGAATACTGCAACATGGAAGTGAAGGACATCTATGGTTATGGTAAGATTTTACACAACTTTCCTTTCTTTACATTACATTCAGAAAGTGTGCCAATCTAGTCCCATGTCTTCTTGAATTAATGCATGTATTCCCTCATCCACTGTAGTAGTCCATCTCGTTGATCTGCAACCCTTTCTATCTAAAAATGCTTCCTCGTTCCTCTCTGCATGTCCTCAGAACGATCTCTTCACTTCTCCCTGACATGATCTTTGTAGCCTGATAACATATTTCTCTTTGTCAGTTCTGGTATCAAGAGAAAAGACCCCTAGCTTTTCTAGCCTCTCGTCATACTCCTTTCTATCCCTACTGTGGATCCTTCCAGAAGCTTTCTTTTGGACTTGTTCAAGCAGCTTGATGTTGTTTTCTTTATGAAATGTCCAAAACTATGCACACTGTTCACAAAGTATGGTCTTAGCTATGCCCTGTAGAGTGGAAACATTACCTCTCTGCTGCTGCAACCTGTCACACTGAGGATACTTGCCAGCATTTTGTTTTCTGTTACCATTGCTTGTCAGTCTGCTACTGGTCATGCTGTCCAGGTGCAATCAACACCCCCAGATTCTTTTCCTGCTGTGTTGCCATTAGTTCTGTTCACCTCCAGCACAGCTGTTGTGGCTGAAGTGTAGCATTTTGCATTTGTGTGCAGTGAACCTCAGCTGACAATTTCCTGCCCCTTACTTGTTCAGCCTTTCCAAATCTTATGCCTGACTGCTACTCTAATCCTCCACCACTGCTGCTGTTGTTTTTTTATCCACTTTTATTGGATTTTCACTGAAGACATAGGCAAACATATATTTGTATAAAAGAAAAAAAGCATATTAACATGTTCCCAGTTACAAACATTATACATCACATGCAATGTTACGTTGTCAATCTCGCCTTCATTCTTGCTGGATGGGTTCGGAGCCGATCCTCGGCTCCGACTCAGCACTTGCTAAGCTCGAGAGCTAATTTTACCAGCTCGAGGCAACCCTATATCCCATGATGCAAGGCGGAGATTACTTAGATCTCGTTTGCCGCTTCGCTAACGAGGTGCCTTCTTTTACCAGCTCTTGGTAAGTGAACTTTTCAGAGACTTTTCGTCTACCCCCCTTTAACTTTATATATATATATATATATATATATATATATATATATATATATATATATATATATATATTATATTATATTATATTATATTTTTGTTAATTATCGACTCACCTTAGCCTATTCCCGTCAGTGTTCCCTTCTTTTTGACTAAATATTCCCTTGTCCCTAGTCAGGCCTTAGGCCTTCCCCTCCCTAAATTTTTCCTATCAGGGATTGTTTGTGTGTGACTGTGTGTTTTCCCTGGTTAATTTAATTTAATTAATTTAATTTAATTTGTTGGACTGAGTGTTTTTTGTGTGTGATTGTGTTACTGTTGTTCATCGACACAGTTATGTCGAAGGACACTAAGGTCTCAGGCTTCAAGAAGTGTGACTCGTGCTGTCAGAAGATGTCTCTGACAGACAGTCGCACTTCTTGTGTTTATTGCCTGGGACCTTCGCACCTGCAGGACTCTTGTGCTATCTGTCATGCTTTCAGCCCAAGAGTCCTGCAGGAACGAAAAAATAAACTCATATTAAGGGGCTTATTAAAGCCCGAGAGCTCCCCAACTAAGTCAGTGCCGGGGAAGCCCTCGAAACCTGTTAAGCCTTTGGCTCAAGCTTCCAAGCCGTCGGCTTCAGGTCCTTCCTCACCAGGCTCGAGATCGACTCTGGCCGGAGCCGATCTTTCCATGCCAGTCTCAGTATCGGCTCCATCCGGCGCCGATACTACCAGATCCAGACACTCAGTGTCAGCTCCGGCTGGAGCCGACGTATCTTCGGCTCCAATGGCTCCATTGATCTCAAAAAAGAGATCTCGATCCCCTTCAGTGGAATCCATACATTCGGCTCCGAGATCACCTTTGCTCTCGGAGCAGAGCCATCGGAGCCGATCTTCTCGGTCATCCAGGCTATCTGATCACGACCTTGAGAGAGTGGTGAGTAGACTATTAAAGTCTCAGGCATTGGCCCAAATACTCTATAGCCCATCTCAACAGACGGTAGCTATATCACATCCACCGAGCATTCCTCCTCCAACTCTCTTACAGAGTTCGGAGCCAGAACTCCTCGGAACCGGTACCATTGTGACTTCGGAGCCGATACCACCCCTTTCGGCTCTGTCATCCTCGGCTCCGATTTCCTCCTTGAGACATTCATTGGAAGGATCCGGGCGTCTAGTCAATCTCGTCGGCTCCGAGGGGGCGAGTGGCATCGGACCCTTGTCCGACCCCGTTCTCCCTCTCGGAGCTTCGGCATTGGTGAGCTCGGCCCCGACATCTGCCTCGGAGCCTTCCCTCTCGGTGAGGCCTGGGGTTCCTATCTCTTCGGAGAGGGAACTTTCTGGTCTCTCTGATGGGGGAGCCTTCGAGGTGATGAGGAGTGTACTAGCCCCTGGGCTTAGTCAACGGACAGTTCCATCAGCTCCTCCCACTACAATGCCTGCTGACGTCTCTTCCCACTCTCTTGCTCCTGGACCCAGAGATCCAACGCCTCAGGTTTCCCCATTGGGAATATCTTCCTCTTCCTAGGCTTCTCCTGATCCATCAGGAGAACCTCCGCGTAAGAGGACATGTAAGAGGAAACATTTAGACTCCCCTGAGTCTACTACATCAGATACTGACTTGGATGAGTCGGAGGGATCCCCAAGGTCCTCCTCTGAGGATGTCTCATTTTCAGACATCCTTGAAATCCTTAAACAGAGGGGGAACTGGCCCTCCCTTAATCCCTCCGAGGATGAGTCAGTATACCTGGAGGCGTTCGGATCTCGACCCTCCACCTCCTGGGTGTCTCCGCCTTTCGACCCTCTCATGGAGGTAGTGGCTCGGAAGGCGTGGATGGCTCCAGATTCGGTGGAACCTATCCCTAGGAGACCTTCAAAATTTATTACTGCCCCACAAGATAGACAATATTTGACAAAGGGTGTCCCAGTTGATGCCATGGTGGTGGCTGCTGCCACCAAGAAGGAATTAGCTGATCCTTCAGTACCTGTCCATCCTCCTAATAAAGATTCTAGGACTATGGACAAGTACGGTGGATTTTTTCTTCAGCGACTTTTGCTATGAGATCGCTGAACTACTTATGCCACTTCACCCGCCTTCAAAGAGATGTTCTTAAAGAGTTGGGAGAAGTTTTACAGTATCCGTCAGCTGCTGGGTCTCAGGATAAGATTAGCTCACAGCTAGGAATCCTTAACTCCATTGCTAACTCCTCCATGCGGCTCATTTCTTATGCAGCCGATGGAGCGAGTAGGGCCGCAGGCACAGGAGTGGCTTTAAGGCGTCAGTCCTGGATGCGGCTTTGTAATTTTACAGACCCCTTCAAGGCGTCTTTCACAAACTCCCCCTTTGATGGCTCGACCTTGTTCGGTCCTCAAGTGAAAGACACTTTGACTAGATGCGAACAAGATGGCAAGACTCTTTCTGCCGTAGGAGTCCATTTCTCCACCCCTTCTAGACCTTACCCCAAAGGACAGAAGGGAGGGAAAATGTGGTTCCGCAAATCTCAAGGAGTCACGCCTGACGCACAAAGTCAGTTTACCCCCAGAGGCAGAGGGGGTAACAATAATAGACGCCCTAGGGGCAGAGGTGGTCCGCAGAATCAGGGTAGCAGAGAGCCTCTTTCTGACAAACCCTTCCAGCATCCCTGAGATGTTGCCCGATTGTTCGCCTTCGGAGGCAGTCGGGGGAAAACTATCACTGTACCCAATAGCCTGGCTTTCCCTTTCTCAAGACAAATGGGTACAGTCAATTATATCCGAGGGTTACAAAATTCCCTGTATTCAAACCCCAATTCAACAAAAGGGAGCCCCTCCAGACGTTCCACCCGGTCTAAGGGAATTAGCAGTACTAGAAATATCAAAACTGCTAGTAAAAAGAGCCATCCAGCCAGTCCCAATGGACCAAATAGGATCCGGAATCTACTCAAGGTTCTTTTTAGTTCCAAAAAAGACAGGAGACTGGAGACCAATATTAGATCTCAGCAAACTCAACAAGTTTGTAAAGAAATCAAGATTCCGGATGGTCACGCTTCAGTCCATTCTGCCCTTTCTGGGCAAGGACAATTGGATGTGCTCGATAGATCTTCAGGATGCGTACTACCACATAAAAATTCAGAGACACTCCAGAAGATTTCTCCGCTTCCGACTGGGGACCAGAAACTTCCAATTCAGAGCCCTGCCCTTTGGACTCACTACAGCCCCCAGAGTGTTCACCAAATGCATGGCAGTGGTTACGGCTCACCTGAGACATCAAGGATTCCAGGTGTTTCCATATCTAGACGACTGGCTCCTCACTGCCACCACCAGGCATCAGCTTCTCCAAGCCAGAAATTACACCATTCACACTTGCAGAGGGCTAGGAATTTCTATAAATTTCGAAAAATCTGCCTTGTCGCCTTGTCAGTATATTACTTTTATAGGCACAAGATTGGACACCGTACAACTTTCAGCAAGGTTGACAGACCAAAGGATCTTGGACATTCAAAGGCGCGTCCAAGTGATTCTATTCAGCAACAAAATTCAGGCCAGATTTGCTCTGAAAGTACTGGGTCTTATGGCGGCTGCCATAACACTTCTTCCCCTAGCCCGCTTTTACATGCGGCTTCTACAATGGATGCTATTCACCAATGGTCCTTTCAACAACTTCCCATGCGTCACGAGATCATAGTAACTCCAACTTGCAAAAGACATCTGACTTGGTGGATATCGTCCCCTCAAATCCATCAAGGCAGACCATTTGTTCCTCTTGCCTTGGTTGCCACGGTTACATCGGACGCCTCCCTGATCGGGTGGGGGGGGCATTATCAGGGCAGAATGGTCCATGGCACTTGGCAACCTTTCGAGTACCATCTGCACATAAATGTTCTGGAGATGAGAGCAGTGCTTTTAACGTTGCAAGCCCTCAGCGACTCTCTTCCCCTGGGAACTATTGCAGTCCAAACGGACAATATGTCCGTAGTGTGGTATATAAACAAACAGGGCGGAACCAAGTCCTGTCCACTGTGTTGAGAGGCTCTCAGACTTTGGCAATGGGCAATCTCCTCTCACCGGTTTCTGATAGCAACGCACATCCCCGGGAAATCCAACATCATAGCGGACAGATTGAGCAGAGCTATTCTCATGCCTCACGAGTGGTCTCTCAAACAGTCAGTGACGGAAGAGATTTTTCAGAAGTGGGGTCTTCCTTGCTGCGACCTTTTTGCTACACCTCAAAACAGCAAATGCCCAGACTTCTTCTCTCTCTTCCCCCTTCCAGGCCATCCCCCCAGAGAAGCTCTAACCCAAGATTGGCCCCGGGGACTTCTTTATGCCTTTCCACCTTTTCCGCTGATACCTCAGCTAATTCAGAAAGCAACTGCTTTGAGAGCCAAGTTGATTCTCATTGCCCCTTATTGGCCTCGACAGATATGGTTTCCGTTCCTACATCATTACCTCTTGGTACAGCCATGGCATCTGGACCCGGTTCCAGATCTTCTGACCCACCAATCGGGTCAACTGCACCAATCCATACCCTCTCTCAACCTCACTGCTTGGTTGCTCCACTTCCATCCTTAGCCAGGCTTCCTATGATTTCTAATCCTGTACGGGATATCATAGTAGCTTCCCTAAAATCTTCTACCAGAAAGATTTACACTAGTAAATGGCGACGTTTCTCTCTCTGGGCAAAAGCTAGGAACATAGACCCCTATACTGCTCCAATTCATTCGGTATTGGACTCCTAGCTGACATTTTTCATTCAGGATCCTCTTCTTCCCCAGTGAAAGTTCAACTGGCAGCCATTTCAAATTTTTGGACCACAACATTATGTCGCATAAACTTTGCAAGGCATTCCTTCGAGGTATCTTTTTATTGAAACCTCCAATTAGAGACCCCCCACCACAGTGGGATCTAAATTTAATTTTAACATCCTTGATTCTTCCCCCGTTCGAACCTGCAGCTGCCTGTTCTTTGAAATTGCTTTCTTGGAAGACACTTTTTCTAGTTGCCATTACATCTGCCAGAAGAGTATCTGAGCTTCATGCTCTCTGTGTTCGCCCTCCCTATCTAATATTCCACAAAGACAGGGTAGCCCTAAGAACTAATCTGTCTTTCTTACCAAAGGTGGCATCACAAACTAACCTAAATCAGTCCATTGATCTTCCAGTATTTTTTCCGAACTATTCTGATAGAGCTGAACAAAAGTTACATTATCTCGATGTTCGCCGCCAGCTCAGATATTATCTGGATAAGACAAAAATTTTTAGGAAATCTGATCAACTATTTCTATCCTATGCAGAGAACAGGAAAGGCCTTCCAGTTTCTAAGGTAACTTTATCTAGGTGGCTGTCTTCTGTGATCACTTACATTTATCAGCTCAGAGGCAAAGAGTTGGTTTCTAACCCAAAAGCCCATTCTACCAGAGCTCTAGCTACATCTACAGCTTTTCAAGCTAGACTTCCAATAGACACTATTTGTGCAGCAGCCACATGGGCCTCTCCTCATACCTTTGTTTCACATTACAAATTAGATTTGGTCTCCAGAGACGGAACAAATTTTGGTTCCACCGTTCTTTTGGTTCCACCGTTCTCAAGAGTCTGTTCCATTGAGCCACTGAGGATAGAGGTGCTAGGGACGCGGTCCCATCCAGCAAGAATGAAGGCAAGATTGACAACTTAACATTTAGAAGTTATGTACCTACCATAATGTTCCATGTTAGTTGTCTTCTCTCGCCTTCTTTCTTGCGTCCCGCCCTCCATCCTCCTAGCCTGGTCAGACCGGGAAGATTATACATCTTCTATTAAGAGGTTATTACCTTTTTTCTAGCTGTTCAACTCCTAGTGTCACTAGATTATGTTGATCCTTTCTAGAGGGTTATATTATTTAGTATCCTTATTTTCTTCCTCCTCTTAAGTGGGAAGAAAATACTGCTATTTCTTTAGCTACCAAACGAGATCTGAGTAATCTCCGCCTTGCATCATGGGATATAGGGTTGCCTCGAGCTGGTAAAATTAGCTCTCTAGCTTAGCAAGTGCCGAGTCGGAGCCGAGGATTGGCTCCGAACCCATCCAGCAAGAAAGAAGGCGAGAGAAGACAACTAACATGGAACGTTATGGTAGGTACATAACTTCTAATTATTTTCTGTAACTGTCATCGGTCCAACATTACATAAGTTGCTCAATTCCTGCTTTCCTTTGAACTTCACTCCTCCTCTTTCTACTAAACATTATTCTGCATGTATTGTTCCCACAAATTTCCATTTTTTTTCTATGTGATTTGCTCCTACCCTTTTCTAAAGGTCCCACTTCCAGTTCTTTTATCTCTTTTATAACATTTAGTGCTTTCATTTCCATTTTCAGTAATTGCTTTTTTGGCAACCTCTAGTACTAAACTTAGTTACACTCATTTGCTTATTTAATATTTCTGACAAAGTACTCTGTACAGAATTTCTAAAGTCTGCCAACTCATTACACTCGCAAAACATATATTCCCAGTTACCTCCTCCTTCCTTATCACATCCCCAACATTTGCCATCTTCCTGAGAAAATTATTTTGGTCTGCCTTGGGTATAAAAATGCCAGTGCAAGCACTCGCATGAAAAATCCTAAATCTTGTATCCTGTTGCATGTTTGGGAGCCATACATATTTTCTCCCATTGTTTTCTTGTGAATTGTTTATTCAGTCTGTCTTCCCAATTTTTTTCTAACCTCCTCCAAGTGGTTCCTGTGGTTACTGTGGAGTAATTTATATGCCCTACTAATTATTCATTTGTAAGAAACAGCTTCTATTCTAGAGAAGCTAAAAACTCTACCAGTGCAGGTCTTTCATTTGGAATTCCCCTATCCATTTCTCTTTTCCCTATACTCTGGTATCAACCCTGATAAGGAAGGCGGCAGTCTCTCACCTGTAATCCAAATATCTTCTTGGTCTCTTCCCATTCTATTACCTTTCTCTCTCTAGTTATTTGCTCTCAATACCGTGGTTCATTTGCCAGTTTTCTCTAGTAAATTGCAGTCCCCTCTTGCCTATTCTCTGTACCTCTAATTGCAGTCTAACCTATCAACAAAATCTCCTTTCTCTGTTCTCATGTTGGCTTAGTTTTTAGTATGATTTCTGCTACTTTATGAATATGATATTCTATAAGACTGTTGTTCTTCTTAGTCATCTGCATTCATAATCCCACTCATTCCTTTATTCTTAAATTAACCCTCTGCCTCATCATCCCTCTGCCTTATCATCATCCCTTTCCACTTTGAATTATGTCCTTCTGCTAGTATTATGTGTAAGAACCTTATCTGTGTAACTAAAATATATATCTGAAGTTGTTAATCTTCTTCCTATTCATCACTGATGGTTTCAGTTCCGTGCCCTCGGAACCGAGTTGGCCTTATACCAAGCTTGCGTGCACCAAAAAACTGTCGAGCTAAGCTGCTACCCACAATGCCCTTCACTCAGTTACCTCAGATCTCGTTTGTCGCACAGCCATATAGCAGTGTTTCACAGAGCTCACCAGCTAAGTGATTTATCTTTCTAAATTTACAAGTTTTTGTGAAATTTTTTCCTGTTAGTTACTAGTTCTTTGATATCTTTCTACACTCAGCTCTACCCACAGGTATTCCTTTCATACCATTGGTGGTATTGGACCTTTTCATAGGTTCATACTAGGCTATCCGCCCTAGGGCATTTATAAGCCTAGCCAGAGTGTGTTTGGCTTTCGCCACCCATTTTAAATTAATTTTGCTGTGCCCTTTTTCGAGGTTAGTATACTGTGCCTTTGTCTAACAGTGACACAGAAGTGATACCCAGGGAAAACCTACGATCTCCCATCCACTCATCAAGATTCCTCTTGAAGAGAGTCAATGAGGGACTCTGCCTAACCTGGACTGAGATTTTACTCCAGAGTGAAGGGAGCCTCTGGGTTATGAATCTGTCCCTCCCGCATGTCCTATTTATTTCAGTGCTGAGGTTCAAGTCTCTCGAGCACGTAGCTCGATGGGATTTGGATTTTCTGAGGTGCAGCATGTCCATTAATTCCGGGTTGGACATGGCTTTATACGTCAGGCACAGATCACCTCTGAGCAGGCGGTATGCCACTGAGTAGAGCTGGAGGTTCTTTATCCAGGCAGCATATGGCATCTGTTTGAGCCCTTTGATCCTCTTAATGAGGTACTTTTGGGGTCTTTCCAGTTGCTGCAGGTGTCTGGTAAGGTACATTCCAAAAGGGGCATTGTACTCAATTATGGGCCTGATGAGGGATGAGTAAAGAGGCATGTTGATCTCCCCTGATCTAGATGTGAATCCCTTCATGATTAGGTGGGCTATATAAAATGTTTTTCTAACCACTTTGGCCACGTGGTTGTCAAATGAGAGATTGCTATCAACTTGGGTCCCTAGGTCCCTAATTACTTCTTCTGTACTTAATGGATTACCACCTATGTGGTAATTTGTGGGCACTTTGTTTTTGCCAAAGGGGATGACTATACACTTTTTGGCATTTAGCTTGAGGCCATGGCTCTGGCACCAGTTGTCTGTTTCTATGAGGCGCTTTGGGAGGATGCTTGTGTCAGCTGGAGAGTCGATTATGGCGCCCAGTTTGTAGTCATCTGCGAACTTGGTCAACCACAGTCCTTCCGTGTTGGTCTGTACCTCCGAGAAATATATACCGAACAAGAGAGGTCCCAGGACTGAGCCTGTGGGACGCCATTTGTAACTGGTTTGGAGTCTGACATGGCTCCAGCAATTCTAACAATGTGGGTTCTGTCCTTGAGCCAGTTTGCAACCCATCTAGTGACATAGGGGTTTATATTTAAGCTGGTGAGCTTATCTATAATGCCCGAGTGGGGTATTGTATCGAAAGCTTTTGCGAGGTCCAGGTAGGCTGTGTGGACCACCTTCCCCTCGTCAATGGCCTTGGTGACTGTTTCAAAGAAATTGACCAGGTTTAAGAGGCAGGATCTGCCCTTAACAAAGCCAAACTGGGTAGGATCCAGTGTCTGTAGGTCCCCAATATCTTTATTTATGAGGTCCATGATGATCCTTTCCATAGCTTTGCAGACCAAGCTAGTCAGGCTTATGGGGCAATAGTTTCCAGGATCCGTTGAGGCACCACTTTTGTGGAGAGGGACCACTGTTGCTGTATGCCACTCTTTGGGTACATATCCTGTAGTAAGGCTGAGATTGAACAGTCGTTTTATGTTTGGGTTTAGCTCTTCTTGGAGTTCATGTAGGATGCAGCCCGGGACACCGTCTGGTCCCATTGATGCTGTGTTTTTTGCTTTGGAGAGGGCGGCTCTTACCTGAGCATCTGAGATGTCAGGGGGGCAGCACTCTGCTGGGATAGATATTTGCCCTTTTGGTGGGGAAGGGGGGAGAAGTTTGCACTGAACCTGTCAGCTAGGACGTTGGCAATGTCTGTGGGTTCGGTGTATTTTTTGTCATTTTGGACTAATTCTGAGCATATCTGGGAATTACCACCCAGGTTCCTAACATAACTAAAGAAAGCCTTGTGATTATCGTTAGTGTCCTGTGCAATTTTTCTCTCGAAGCTGGCCTTAGATTATTTTATGAATGCCTGTAGTTTTTTGCTAATACTGATCAGAGATGCCTTCCCTTTTTGGGATTTTGCTCTATCATGTAGTAGCTTCCTCCTTCTATTATGTAGTTTGTTTATGGCTGGTGTCCACCAGACAGGACGTCTGCCTTTGGAGGATTGGGTCTTGGTTTTATTTGGGATTGCACGATCCATGCATTCCTGAAGTTGTTCATAGAATGCCTTTATAAAGGATTCTGCAGTCTGGGCCGTATTTTCCACAGGCCCGGGGGCTTTGAAGGATTCCGCCTCGGTTTTGAGGAGTGTGAAATTTGCTTTAGAGAAGTTTTTCACTGTGGTTTTCTGGGCAGGGGGTGGGGTCGGGATGTGAATATCCAGTGAGATTAGTTTATGGTCTGATCTTACCAGTGAGGGATACACTTCTGGTCTGGAGCATAGAGTCCCCATGTTGGTGATGATCAGGTCCAGTATGTTTTCCCCTCTTGTGGGAGTGGTAACAAGTTGTTCCATAGCATTTGAGTTTATAAATTCTAGGAACCTTTGGGCTAGGGTGTTGGAGCTAGAGTAATGCTCCCAGTCTATGTTTGGGTAGTTGAAGTTGCCCAATATAATGGTGTTTGGAGAGACTTTCATATTTCCAGTGTTCTCAGGAAGGCCGAGTGGGGTTCCTGGGTTTGGGAGGGTGGTCTGTAGCAGGCTATAAACTGGAAGGCAGTTTTTCCCACTGTTAGTTGCACATGGGTAGTCTCTGATGCTTCATGCTGTGCCACCAACCTGGAGGTGTAGGTATCTTTGACGAATATTGATACTCCCCCTCCTTTTGTGGTTCGGTCCAAGTTTTGGGGCCGAAAACCATGGTATGAGGTATAACCTGGTAGTGCTGGGGTGCTCTCGGGAGCCTTGAACCAGGTTTCTCTTACTGCACAGATATCGATGTTCTCCATGCTAAGGAGAGTTTCGAGTGCGTGCATCTTGAGGTTTAGACTTCTGGCGTTGAGTAGCATTACACTTAGTTTATTATCCCTTGTGATACCTATGGAGGTGGGTTTGTCTTTTGAGCCTTGCCTAAAAAAGTCACTATGGGGGTAGCAAGAGCCTTTGCCAATATCCGAAAGCCCAGGGCTGACAGGTGCAAGCCGTCCCTAGCGAAGCATCGTGGCTTGTTGAGCATGTCATCCCAGGCTGACAGGCATTGGATCCCCTTTGAATGACAAAGCCAATTGTTGAAATTCATCATCTTGTCTTCATATTGTGGCATCATTCTTGGTGAGGGTAAGATGCTACTCAAGGTCAGGGTCATACCGGCCTGGGCTACATGCTCAGAGAGCTCCTCTGTCTCTTTTCATGTAGTCCAGGGAGGTACATCTCAGGTCATTCACACCAGCATGGACAATGACCGAGTCATATTTGTACTTGCCTTGGAGTGACCTGAGTGCTTGTGTTATGTGGCGGATCCTAGCGCCCGACAGGCAGCTCACCGTGACCTTCTCCTTGTTCAGCCTGGTGAGCGGGATGTCAGTGTGCCTGACGATAGAGTCACCTATTACAAGTGTATCAGGTGTGTTGTTTAGCCTTAAGGGCTGTGTCTGCTCGGCACACTGGCTTTGTGAGCTATGTGTTGCACGTGTTTTGTTTTGGGGTAGCGGTTGCTTGGGTGTCTGCTTTGGAGATCTCTGCTGCTTAGGCAGATTTTTATTTAGAGCCTCCGGGTATGTTTTTGTGTGTTTATGTGTTTGGTTTGCTGTCGTGGTAGGTCTATGTAAGACTGGAATTGTAGTGAGTGTGGTTTCCTTCTCCTTCTGACTGGTTACACCAGTACTGAGTTGAGAGAGCTTAGCCTCCAGTTTGGCTATATGGTTGCATCTCTCACATGTGTTGGAATTTGTTGGGAGGAGGAGAGGGCTGTCTGTGTACATGAGGCAGTTGTAACATTGCCTCAAGATTCCCAGATTCACCAGCTGGACCGGAGAGGAGATTGACAACTGACCTTTGGACATGCTAGAATAGTATTGGGAATTCCTTTATAATTGAAAAAAAGGGCCAATGGGGAACAAGGTACTCAAGGGGAGTTTGTGAGGGTGTAGTGCTTTTAATTTTTTCGTGCAGACTTATATAATTGCTTTAGTGAGCAAGTGCCAGGTAACTTAAATGCAAAAACGAAAAACAGTAACTTTCTTTCAAGTGAAACAAGGAAATAAGTACAGTAGGCAATGCAGATATCACTAGGGATCCACAGAAGCACTGAAAAGCCACGTTATAGGTGGAATTAGCATTTCAGGGAAATAAGCAAACAAACAACAAGCATACAAACAAAGCTAGATTCAGCAGGCCTGGATCTAGTCTATGCTATAGAAAACAAGGTATACCAATTTCAGTAAGAAACAGTTCAAATATGCAGGCACTATAAGCCTTTAACCAGAAATTCCCACCTCAGAAGGGCAGAGTCCAGACTCTCCTCCCACAAGAGTGCAGACCACGAACCTTCTTAGGTTCATACTAGGCTATCTGCCCTAGTGCATTTTTAAGCCTAGCCAGAGTGTGTTTGGCTTTCATCACCCATTTTAAATGAATTTTGCTATGCCCTTTTTCGAGGTTAGTATACTGTGCCTCTGTCTAACAGTGACACAGAAGTGATACCCGGGGTAAACCTACTATCTCCCATCCACTTATCAAGATTCCTCTTCAAGAGAGTCAATGAGGGACTCTGCCTAACCTGGACTGGGATTTTATTCCAGAGAGAAGGGAGCCTCTGGTTTATGAATCTGTCCCTCCAGCATGTCCTATTTATTTCAGTGCTGAGGTTCAAGTCTCTCAAGCGCATAGCTCGATGGGATTTGGATTTTCTGAGGTGCAGCATGTCCATTAATTCCGGGTTGGACATGGCTTTATACGTCAGGCACAGATCGCCTCTGAGTAGGCGGTATTCCACTGAGTAGAGCTGGAGTTTCTTTAACCGGGCAGCATATGGCATCTGTTTGAGCCCTTTGATCCTCTTGGTGAGGTACTTTTGGGGTCTTTCCAGTTGCTGCAGGTGTCTGGTAAGGTACATCCCAAAAGGGGCATTGTACTCAATTATGGGCCTGATGAGGGATGAGTAAAGAGGCACGATGACCTCCCCTGATCTAGATGTAACAAACAAAAATTCAGTGTTGTGCCAAAGTCCAACCAAGCGAAGACAAGTAATCCAAGGAAAGACGCGGTAGGACACTGCTATTCTTCTCAAACTTTTGTTAACGTAAAACACAGGATGAGCGCTTTCGGGATAAACCCTTCATCAGATAAAGCTCAAAGCAATTGCTGAACATTTTAAAAGAAACAATAACCAATGACAATCAATGGAATACCTGCCTATTCTGAAGGGCGGGCTTAATAGGTATAACCTCATTTAAACCAGGTTTCCTATTGGCCATTAATTCAACAATCCACCTGGACTCAACTAACTCAGTTTGGTGCTTAATGTCACCTCCCCTACTAGTTAATCTAACATTCACTATTGCCCTAAACTTAAACCTATGTGTGGGAAATTCTTTCATATGTCTACATAATGCATTTCATATATCACTATTCCTTATGCTAGAAAGGTGCTGCAGAATCCTTACTTTCAACATGTTGTTAGTCTTCCCCACATAAAAACTGGGGCATTGACAGCATTCTGCTATATAAACTATATCTGTAGTGCGACAAGTTGCCCTCCCTTTCAAAAGAAATACTTTGTTTGTAACCGGATGTCTAAAACAAGTTTCCGTGTTAATGCAACTGCATGCCTTACATAACCCACAAGGTACAGTCCCCACTGTAGTCATCGCTGGATTATTATTGGTGATGGATCTTTCCTTACATAACAGGTCTTTCAAATATTTGTTCCTTCTATATCTGAAGCAGGGATTAGTCCCTACTATTCCCTTAAGACTATCATCACTCGTTAAAATGTTCCAATTTTTTCGCACTATATTACAAATATCACCAATGTTACTACTATAGGTAAACATCAGTTGTAAACCTTCTTGTAATCTAACTCTATTACTAGTGGGCGAAGGGTCACCTTGAGTCCGTCTAAGCCAGGGTTTGTATGTACTACTCCTCAGGCCTTTGCTATTATCCATTATTTTATTTACCAGACCCCCTTCATATTCCCTCTGTTGGAAACAACCTCTAAGTTTATCAATCTCTTCCTCATAGCTGGCATCTGCCAAACATATCCTGGAAGCCCTGCTAACTTGCCCCTGTACAATGTTGGAATACGTATATCGGGGATGCATGCTGTCAAATGATAGTAAAGTGTTCTTCCAACACTCTTTCCTATATAGTTTAGATTTAAAACCTATCTCATCTTGTTCTACACAAATGTCCAAAAACTCAGTAGAATCATAGGAGCTATTTACAGTAAATCTGAAAAACATCGTCGTTGAGTGTAAATATTCCACAAATTCTTCCAGCAAACCTTCTGCCCCATCCCAAATAAAGAAGATGTCATCTACAAAACGCACATACAATTTAATGTGACCCTTCCAATTGTCATTCTCTAGGACATAAGATTTCTCCCAATGAGAAAGGACCAGGTTTGCATATGTATTGGCGTAGGGGATACCCATGGCTACCCCCTGCGCCTGTCTATATATGGAGTTAACACCCATAAATACATTATTTTCCAGAACCAACGCTAATAAAGTCTTAATTAAACTTATTTTTTCCTCTGTTACCCCTAGATTTTTCAAACGTTCACCTATTGAAGTGATACCATAACTATTGTTTATTACCGTAAATAAATTTTGAACGTCCGTAGTTACCATCATCAGTTTACCTATATTCTCCCTTCTATTCACTTCACCCAATAACTTCAAAAAATGCCCTGTATCTGTCAAAATATTGTCCATCAATCCTACAAATGGTCTAAGTGTATATTCCAACCAAATTGAAATATTTTCGGTTGCCCATCCCCTACCTGAAACTATCGGTCTTAGGGGAGGGTTAACCAGAGATTTATGAACCTTAGGGAGGGCTTTAAAAACTGGTGTGACCGGTTTCTTCAGATATGCACATCTCATTTAACAGTTTTTGTAGACAGAGATGTACTCTGTCAACTACCTGTTTGACCGCCAATGGGTTAATCTGGATATAGGTGCCTTCATCAAGTAACAATTCGTTTAACTTTTCATTATACCATACAGTGTCAAGCACCACCACAGCTCCGCCTTTATCAGCCTTTTTTATTGTCAAATCCTTATTTTCACTTAAACTCATTAAAGCGGATCTCTGTGCTGGGGTCAAGTTATAAAACTTACTAAACTCACCCTCCTGAAAATACTTAATTAGATCCTGTTCACATCCACTGATAAATAAATTAAGGGCTGGTGTCAGAGGTGGAACAAACCCACTAGGTTTCCTTAAGGAAGTATCACTCGTATTACTTGCACCAATCATCAATTTCAAAACCGTATTTCGACAAAATAACATCAGATCCATTACTATCTCATTATATACACTACTCTTACTAGGTACAAAGGTTAATCCTTTGTTTAGAACCATCAACTCATCCTCATTTAAAACATAAGATGATAAATTAAAAACAATACCAGTGTCCCCATCATTAGTCAATTCAATGTCTTTCTTCTCTTGTCCACATCCCTGTCCTCGCTCAGCGACCTTTTCCATGCCCCTTTCTTTTTCACAGGGGCAGGGAGCATGTCCAAAAAATGTCGTTTTCCTTGCTGAGTCTTAGGTCGTGCTCCTGCACTAATCTCTCCATTTTGTGTAGACCCTGGAGCCACCGCTGCCGATGAAGTTCCTGCTGCTGTTGTCTCACCAACCAGTTGGGGTTCAGCAATAGAACTATTCTCCATGTGGACTGAACATCCATCTACAGTAGGCAACACCTCTGTGACTATTCCAAATCCGCTCTCCGTTGTAGACGGAACTTCCGACTGCCGTGCTGGTGTGGGAAACGAGGTAGCAGCTACTGCTATGGCTCCTCCCCTCTAGTAGACGTTCATCCGTTCTTTTCCGTGAATGGCCAAACGGCTGCATATCATTCAGCCTCTGCCATACAAAGATGTTGCCTTTTGAAAAATCATCAAAGTCTCTCTGCAACTTGCCCATCTTTTGTTTCCTTAATTTGTTGTCATTCTCTGCAAAAGTATTGTAAAGTTGTTCTAAGCGTTCAATGCTCCTTGCAACCATATACTCTTTCTCTAATTTATTTTGTAAAGCTGTCACTTCTTTTTTCAATCCCTCTTATTCTGGTGCAAAATACTCATTGAGGAGCTCCATATATTTAAAACTAGTGCAGATATTCAATGACTGCCATTTCGCCAACAAGTCAGGGTAACGATCACCCTGTGCAGGCATGCACAGGATTCTCATTCCCCTCGGGACAATACCATAGTCTATACAGGCTTCTAAATGATGAGTCTGCCATTGCAGACGTTGTAACTTACTCACTTTAAAACTCAAATCGCGTACCAGTTCGTCAAAGTTCCTGTCCACTGCTGCAGGTACCATTCGATCTTTTTGTCCTTCTCTCTGGACTGTAAAGCCCAGATTTAGCAGCGGATTAACCTTAGTGGTATACCTTTTGGAGCACCATAGTCTGTTAGTCTGGGAGGTGTTCCAATTTCAGTAAGAAGCAATTCAAATATGCAGGCACTATAAGCCTTTGACCAGAAATTCCCAGCTCAGAAGGGCAGAGTCCAGCCTCTCCTCCCACAAGAGTGCAGACCACGAACCCTCTTAATGTAAAATAACTGGCCTGAAGCCCAAGTGCTTAAACCAGAATTAATACACTTTTAGAATAACAGACACTGAGCCCTCGATCAGCAGTTCCCAACTTAGAAGGATGTAAGCTACCTGTTCTGCCACTACAGTGCAGACCACAAACCTTCTTAATGTAAAACAACTGGTCTGAAGCCCAAGTGCTTAAACCAAAAGGCTTAGAATGAGTTACATCAAGCAGTAATAAATACAATTGAGTACTTTTAAGATGACACAAAAGCAAAATAAAGTAGGAAGAAACACAAATACAGTAAAAGCAGATAAAAAAAATTAAGTGGAAAGAGAGAAAGGAAAGAGAGAAAGAAGTATCAGAAACTAAGCTGATTGGCCTTCTCAAATGTTCTCCCTTTACTGGGTAGAATGAGGTAATGACACTAGACTGGGAGGAGGGTCCCAGATCAAATTTACACTAGGGGCGGGCAACTGCAAAGCCACCAACTATAAAAACACTATACCAACAGGGAGAGAGGGTGGGAAACAAACTGCAGAAATGTTTCTCACAGCTGAAAAGCAGCAGTGAGCCTTTAAATGAAAGTTTTAAACAGCTAAAGGAGCCTCTAGAAAAAAAGAGTTTAAATGCAACAAGTTATCAGAAACAAACAACCCAACAGATGCTTAATAAAAGTGGACAATTTCCAGTTAATACCTCACACACAGTGAAACTAGCTAGAAAAAATACACAGTACACAAAGTGATATAAATAACAAATAAATAAAGAACAAAATAAACAAAAAACAGGATACTTAATGTTATATATTATAGATCCGAGCTTCCTCAGTGTCCTTTCTTCGATCAGTTCAGTGTGAAATGGCAGAACACTCACAACTGAATTTCATAGGTAACAGAAAGTTGAAACCTGAGACAGCTTTTGAGAAAGAAATCTCAAAAGAACCAATGAGGTGCTTAGTCTAAGCTGTAGTCCAGGTGACCTCAGTCAGCCAGTGACCCTTGTGGTATCCTAATACCATTGTTGGTATTTCCTCTTTTCTTCACTTTCTTCACTCTTTCCTTTTTTGTGTGAGTGTTCACTATTATATCTGAAAAGAAGGGAACTACGGGGTTAAAACACTGCTCTTCTTGCAGTGATAAACTTCTGAATAGCGACCTTCATGAAGAGTGTGTGTACTGTTTGGGTGTTCTGCATTTGCCAGCGAAACCTCCATGTGAAATTTCTGCCAGCTTCAGTCAGCGGACGCTGAATGAGCAACGTAATAAATTGATCCTGAAGGGCCTGCTTTCTTCGCCTTTTCGGAGGCTATTTCTGTGACTGAGGTCTCATCCCCTCCTTCTGTGGACAAGAAATGTCCTCGCTCGGATCCCTCTTCACCGGCTGGTGACAGGGGTAAAAGCCATAAGCACAAGGCCCATAAGTCTTCCTTTGAGCACCATGCTGCCTCCTCAGTTCTGACCACCTCCGCTCCGAGTTCGGCTCCAGTGATGCATACTGAGGTTGCCTCGTCAGCGCCTACCCCGGCGCCGATGACTACGGCACCATCTACTACCTTGGTTCTGACCAGTTTGTCTGCCTCTATCTCAGCACCGACGTCGCCTAGCTCCGTTCCGATGTCAGTTCCGACAACAACTTCGGAGCCATTCTTGACCTCGACCCTAGTTGTGACCTCGGCTTCTCGGCTCCAACCATTCCTTTGTTGCCAGTTTCTGTGCTGGAATCTGTGCCGTTTTGTGATACACCACAGACCAAGTACTCGTCATCTTTGGACCCATTTGCCGGACAAGCCTGCAGACCCTTTTTGGACTGGCCTGATTCCCCCTCAGGGGCATCGGTAAGATTCACCAGGAGCCTTTCAGAATTGGATGTGGTGTGCCTTTTTGACCAGCTGCTGACCGCCAGGGGAATTTCAAATTTTCCTTGACCCCATCCCACTCTGGGCTTTAGGTCTATTGCACTGGCAACCCCAACATGCTCTCCTCCCTTGGATCCCTTGGTTCCAAGGCTCATATATCCGACGTTTTTGAGAGGACCCTTTTCCTCGACGTCGACAATGACAGTGTCTGAGGCCCCAAGGCCCCTTTGGGTATTGGCTCCGTTGGAACCCACCCTTCCTCAATCCCATGCTTGGGGGGGGTGGAACCTCCGGTTCTGGTCACGGTTCTGACTGTGTTGTCGGTTCCATCTTTGGGTCTGAGAGTGACTACCGCCCTGAGTTTGTTTCAGGCTCTGTCCCCAGGGGCGAACTGTGTGGAGCGGGGTGTGACTCCAGTTCTGGGCTCCCACTCCTCCTTGGGCAGGCCTGCTTTTCGGGTGATGGAGAGGGTGCTTACTTCTAGCAATCCTCCTGCATCGGTCATCCCTTCAGTTTCTTCTGAGCCGCAGCTGTCAAAGCCCCCCCCCCCCCCCCAGGACTCCAAGAGCACAAGGCCCAGGAAGGTATTTCCCTTTCTGAGTCTTCTTCAGATGCTCCCGCCGAAGAACCCCCTTGGAAATGGGTGTGTAAGAGGAAACACATGGACTCCCCAGAGGAGTCCCTCACGGAAGATATGGACTACGATGATGGGGAAGGATCCCCACAGTCACCCCCTGATGATGTCTCCTTTGGAGACATCTTGGAACTCTTGAAATTGAGGGGTGACTGGAAGCCCTCCAATCCTTCCTCTGAGGAATCTGTGTTCCTGCAGGCCTTTCGCTCTTGGCCTTCTACTTCTTGGGTGACACTCCCCGAAGAGGAGTTGGTTAAGCTCATCATGCAGCGGGCGTGGAAGAACCCGGACACCGTTGAGGCCATCCTCAGGAGATCAGACAAGGTACTCTCCCCTTCAGATCAACCCCATTGGTCTAGAGGTTTGCCACTAGACTCTGTGGTGGTGGTGGCAGCCGTGAAAAAGGACCTTGTTGAAGAGAGTCCTGCTGTCCACCCACCCAACAGAGAGTCTCGGGTGGTGGACAGGTTAGGGAAGCAAGTTTTTGCATCAGCGACATTTGCAGTCAGGTCTCTGAACTTTTTGGCACATTTTACAAGGCTTCAGAGAGATCTTATGTCCGAACTCTCCAGAACCCTCGTGGGCCAAGTTTCAGATAGAGCACGTGATAAAGTTGCTTCCCAGCTTGCCACCCTAGAGTCAATATCCAATTCGTCCATGAGGTTGCTGTCCCACACAACCAAAGGAGCGGCTAGATCTGTGGGTGCAGGCGTAGTCATGAGATGCCACACCTGGATGCGCATTTGTGACCTCACGGACTCCTTCAAGTCTTCCTTTTTAAATGCCCCTATCAAACCATCAGTTCTGTTCGGTGTTAAGGTCAAGGATACATTAACCAGGTATGAGCAGGATGGGAAGACCTTGTCTGCCGTGAGCCTACGTTTTTCCAGACCTCAGCATTCCTTCTCCTGGAACCAGAGGAGTGGGAAGATGTGGCACAAGAAGTCTCAAGGTCCTTTCCATGATGCACGTGGTGAGGACTCCCCCAGAGGCAGAGAGGGTTCCAATAATGGAAGACACCCAGAGATTCCTTCTCGGGTAGACTGTATCAGCACTCCTGAAGTGCTGCCCGATTGCTTTCCTCTGGAAGCAGTCAGGGCACATCTTTCTCTGCATCAAGCTGCCAGGCTCTCTATTACAAACAATCAGTGGGTGCAGAGAATCATTACAAGAGGCTACCATATTCCCCTATTATTTTATCCAAGACCTCCAAAATCCCTTCCCGATGTTCCACCCAGTCAAAGGATGGAGGCAGCTTCCAAAATATGAAAGCTATATCAAAAATCAGTCATCCAACAGGTTCCCCCCAGACCAGTGCGGTTCAGGGTCCTACTCAAGATTCTTTTTTGTTCCAAAGAAGACAGGGGACTGGAGGCCCATTCTGGATCTCAGACAACTAAACAAATTGGTAGTTCAGACCAAGTTCTGCATGGTCACGATTCAATCCATCCTTCACTTTCTGCAGGAGGATGTGTGGATGTGCTCATTAGATCTCCGGGATGCGTATTACCACATCAAGATGGACAAGCGCTCCAGGAGCCTCCTTTGCTTCCGGTTGGGAGCGAATCACTACCAATTCAGAGCCCTGCTTTTCGGTCTCCCGACGGCCCCCAGAGTGTTCACGAAATGCCTAACAGTGGTAACAGCTCATCTGAGACTTCAGGGATTCCAGGTGTTTCCATACCTAGATGATTGGCTCCTTTCCGCCCCTCCCAAGCGCCTACTGGTCAGGGCCCTCTACTACACCCTAGTTCTAACAGAGTCACTGGGCATCACCATACACTGGGAGAAATCCAACCTTCAGCCCACACAACAGTTGGAATTCATAGGGGCAATATTCAGTACCCAGTCAAGTCTGATCTCTCTTCTACTTCAGAGGCTTCTGAAGTGCTAGTGGTGTTGCAAGCTTTCCATCTGCTCCTTCCATCCGGAACGATTGCTATCCAGTCGGACAACATGTCCATGCTCTGGTACATAAACAGGGAGGGACCAAATCCCTACCCCTTATGTTGCGAAGCCATGGGAATCTGGCAGGGGGCGATAGCTTCCAACCGCTTTCTGATAGCAGCGCATATCCTGGGGAGCTCCAACGTAATTGTGGACAGGCTAAGCAGATGCATCCTCCATCCTCACGAGTGGTCTGTGGCTTTCCATCTGCTCCTTCCATCCGGAACGATTGCTATCCAGTCGGACAACATGTCCATGCTCTGGTACATAAACAGGGAGGGACCAAATCCCTACCCCTTATGTTGCGAAGCCATGGGAATCTGGCAGGGGGCGATAGCTTCCAACCGCTTTCTGATAGCAGCGCATATCCTGGGGAGCTCCAACGTAATTGTGGACAGGCTAAGCAGATGCATCCTCCATCCTCACGAGTGGTCTGTCAATCCGAGTGTGGTGGTTAAAATTTTCCGCCGTTGGGGACAGCCATGCTGCGACCTTTTCACCTCCCCCTCAAACACAAAATGCAGCAGCTGCTTTGCTCTCTTTCCCCCTCACAGGCAGTCACCGAGAGACGCCTTGATTCACAATTGGCCCACAGGTCTCCTTTATGCTTATCCTCCGATTCCTCTGATCTCCCTTGTTCTAAGGAAAGCTATTCGGTTGAGAAGCAAAGTGATCCTCATTGCCCCTTTCTGGCCTCGTCAAGTATGGTTTCCCTTCCTCCGACCTCATCTGCTACAACCTCCTTGGTTCCTAGACACTCATCAGGACCTCATATCTCACCCACAAGGGCTGACTCTCCTGAATCTGTCCACTCTCAAGCTGATGGCTTGATTTCTCCACTTCCGTTAGTTGCCAGGCAGGAAACCCTCTCTTCATCCGTCCGTGATATTATTTTGGCCTCTCATAAACCATCCACCAAGAAACTTTATAGGGACGAATGGAAAAGATTCTCTATTTGGTCACATAATCGGAAACTAGATCAGTTCTCAACCTCTGTAGCCACTATTCTTCATTACCTGGCTGAACTGTTCGACAATGGGGCATCAGCTTCCACCATTCGACTCCATCTAGCAGCTGTTTCCAACTTCCATAATGGTTCTGATGGAGTCCCGCTTATTTCCTCTCACCTTTGCAAGACTTTCCTCAAGGGTATTTTCCACAGCAGGCCTCCCATCAGGCAGCTGGTAGAGGCATGGAATCTCTCTTGGGTTCTGCAGTTTCTTTCTCTGCCCCCTTTTGAGCCTGCTGCGACATGTGATCTAAAATTCCTGTCGTGGAAATCCTTATTTCTGGTGGCTGTCACCTCAGCCAGATGAAGTTCTGAATTGCAAGCGTTATGCATCAAGACCCTTATCTGATCTTTCATAAGGGCAGAGTATCACTTCGTACTAAACCATCCTTTCTTCCCAAGGTGGTGTCTGACTTTTCGATTAACCAGTTCATTGAGCTCCCTGTATTCTTCCCAAATTATTCAAACAAGGGAGAATGCTGCCTGCATTCCTTGGATGTTCATAGACAATTATGTTTCTACCTGGACAGAACTAAATCCTTTCGCAAGTCGGACCAGCTTTTCATTTCCTTTGCGGGTCCTAGTATGGGAGGTGCAGTATCAAATGTTTCTTTTTCTAAATGGCTCAGGGATTGCATTGCCTTCTCATATTCGCTTACAAATTAATCTAAGCCTAGCCAAATCAAATCTCACTCAACTAGGGCTATTGCAGCATTGGTTGCCTTCCACTCTAGGGCCTCCATGGATGATATTTGTGCAGCTGCCATTTGGGCTAAGCCCCATACCTTTATCAAGCATTACAAATTGGATGTGATCTCCAGGGGAAGAGCGGCCTTTGCTTCAATGGTTCTCAGGGATGTTCTTCCATAAGGGCCACCCAGGTTCTCAAAGTAGCTGGGGATTCTGTCCCATCAGTGATGAATAAGAAAAAGATTAACAACTTCAGATAAAGACGTTATGTCTTACCATAACATTCTGTCTGAGTCGTTGATCTTATTCCAGTCATCACACCCTCCCACCGACCCCCTCCAAAGGTTCCTGGAGGATCTTCTGGGTCTTCGTGGTGTCTTAGGTTTCTGCGCAGAGATGGCCTCTGACTTGTTGTTTCTTCTTTATGTTGCATGCAAACTCAATCTGAGGTAACCGAGTGAAGGGCATTGTGGGTAGCAACTTAGCTCAAGAGTTTTTTGGTTCACGCAAGCTTGGTATAAGGCCGACTTGGTTCCGAGGGTTCAGAACCGAACCCATCAGTGATGACTGGAAGATCAACTCAGATGGAACGTTATGGTAAGACATAACTTCTTTATCTTTCAGCATCTCCCGTTAGGGGTTGCCAGGGTTGATCACCAGTATGCAGTTTGATTGGCAGTGGAGTTTTTATGATGTCGAGTTGCCAGCCCAGCGCCTAACCTTCACGGAAGGCACACACACACACACCTACTGCATGTCTTAAAAAGTTTTTTGACCACAGGGAGGACATGCAGGCTCTGCACAGAAGGTGCTCCAGCCAAGAATCAAACTGGAGGACCTATTGCTGTGAGGTGACAATGCTGACGACTGTACCACTGCTCCTTCAAATTAGGTAATTCTAAACCACCTACTGCAGCTGTTATTGTTGAGTCTTATTTAATCTTTCACTTTGTCTCATGTTTTGCTGGAGTTTTATATTAGCTTTAATATGCAGTAACAGGGTTTCATGTTATACTGACAGGTTTACCACCCGTGTGTCTCAGAATGCATATATAGGGCTCTAGGCTGCATTGTACAACATGCAATTACAGTAGTTTCACTCCAGTCTTACAATATACAGGACAGAAATCCATTGCCGATCACTAAACAAGCATGGAATCCCCTTATCAGTTTTCATTCATAACAGTTGATACTCTGTTTTATGAGGCACTTTGAGAACATCCATATCTGTGGGCAGTACAGAGATATAAACCTCCTGTCACACTTCATGAACATTCTGGAGAGGATGATTGATAAAGCTGCAGAGTAGTAGAAAGTGAGATGGCAAATGAACAGTTCAATTTCAGATTAGGATGCAGCACAACTGACCCGATGTTTGCATTGAGACAGATAATTGAGAAGAAGCTAGATATAAGGAAAGAGTCCAACTAGGCATTCCTACACTTGGAGAAGGCCTATGACAAGGCCCCAAGAAAGTTCATATGGGCAGTCATGTGGTTGTTTGAAGTCCTAGAAACATTGGTAGAATTAGTGCAGGCTATGTACAAGGACACAGTGACTCAAGTATGAACAGTGTTCACTCTCACAGAGGGGTTTCCTGTGAGAATGGATGTGCATCAAGGTTCAGATCTGATCCCTCTGCTGGTCATACTGGTGATGGACTACATTAACAAACAGGCTGGAGGGGACAGATCAACAAAGCTGTTGTATGCAGACGATGTGGCATTTCAAGCAGGCTTTCAACACTGGAGACACTTTGACTTCCAGTTACAACTAGGCTTAGAAGACAGGGACTTGGTGGTGGAACCTCTCATGGTCCATAATCTTGTTTCATTTCAGACTAGGTCTTCCACGGATACACTTTGAAACATTGAATGTTCAGAACATCGAAGTTTCAAAATGAACCACACAAACACAAAATAAATTACACAAACTATGTTATGCAGGGGGGCTTCACACCTCAGAACCCCCCTACTTTAATATTCCAACTCCGAGATCGCACTACAGTGGGGTAAGGGAAATCTCCCATTTACCGCTATATGCAGTAGCGCTAAACGGTAGATTTCCCATACCCTACCTACAGTGCCAACACTGAGATGGCACACACACACACACACACAACATGCAGGGCACCTTGCTGCCCTGCATTCACACCCACAAGTCTACATTTTCACTTACCGGCACTTCCACTTTAAACCTTCAATGTTCTGAACATCGATGTTCTGGTCTCGATGATCAGAACGTTGATGTTCTGAACATTCGATGATTTAAAGTGGAACCATCTTCCACAGATTGCCACCTTGATAGTAAGCTTATAAAATCTAGGGAGCTACATAATATTTGATAGTGTCATAGTGATAGCCATACTGGACCAGTTCTTTCTAAGTGGGAACACAACAGATGGTAGATTTGCTTGCTGTAATACATTTGTATGTGATACAGTGGATGATGTCCCAGAGTTGTAAAGCTCAGGCCTACTGTGCCCTGTGAGTCTTTATCTGACCATGAACTTCAGTCAAAGTGGTGATTAGAAAGTTTGTTGAAATGCCAATGACAGGATGGGCTTCCTCATGAACAGTTTGAAATTTCATTATTCAATGTGCGCATATAAATCTCATGCAATAAAGGCACAATGTTTGCCCATTGAAATTTGTATGGCACTTAACACTCCAGTTGTACTCAAAGGGCATAGTCCTGCTTGTCTTACTGATCATAGAATACTTTTATCCTCTCATTTTAAAGATGATGCATGCTTTTCTGCAGTTAAAGTCTACCTAGGTCAGGTAATCCTTTTTCCATGGCACATCCATTGTGCATTTTGATTTATCTTATGATGGTATCTCTAACTTCTGCTCAGCTAGTTATAGTTACATATGTCCTTCTATATTACTGATGCAGTACTCATCTCCTCTGGGATCTCCTGCCAAGGATAGCCCAAGATTCGGCCAGCATACCAAAGCCTTTATTACCTAGGGAGCATCATACACCAGATAACTTGTGATGATTGCCCCTGGCCCAATGAAATAGGAGGGGTAAACAGTGGTGTCCTGCATGCAAGGTGTAAGATACATATGTGATGTACGGACGACTAATCTTCAGAATTTCTTTGCTGCCAGTTTGAACAGTACTTCTGAATTCTGTATGTATGCCATTCACAGAGTTGGTTAATCTACGAGCCTTTGAAAGATAAGTGCCCTGTCGGGATTCCTTCTTTTATTTTTTCCTCCTTTTAATTTATTTTCATGTCTTCCAGGAAGGGAAAATGTGAGTGTGGGTGGCAGATTCCCCATAAAGATAGACATGAGAAGTCCCTTTTTTATTTGGGTGCTATGCATGGTCATACTCAGTGTGATATTTGTCAGGCGTTTGCCCTTAAGACATCCCTTTCTATTTCTTTGGAAACCAATGTCTGAAGCTTTTGACCTCAGGTACCATGACCGAACCCTCCTGCTGTGAAGTTCAGCTGCCACTTAAGAAAAAAAAAAAAGCTAAAAAAAATCATGTACTGAACCTGCTGCTGTCCATCCTCCACTGAACGCCTCCCTCAGGTTAGATGAAGAACCCAAGGACCATCCAGTACTGATGCCAATTCCCTCTGACGCAACCCAGTTGGAGGCCAACATGGAAGTGCTTCCTCACACATCTGCTGAGGCTGTGTGTACACCTGGTACAGATGTAGAGGGGAGGTGAACCATAGCTGATTATATCTGAATGTCTAGGGAGATTCCTCATATTTTAGTTAGGGAAGTGGTGCCTGTTACCCTCATTGAATCTAGCCAGGGGTTTGAATTTCCTAGATTTGTTAATGCAGATGTTCCTTTAAAAAAGAAACAGAAAAGCAAACGTGGCTACTTTGGCTAAGGATCCTCTTAAAAAGTTGCAGGACTTTAAGCAGGCTGTTTAATGACCTTATGGCACTGAAGCCCTCACAAAGATTGTCTGTCCTTACTTCTCCCTGATCTTGCACCCCATTTAAGAGACCTAGAGATTCTTATTCTGATTCTTCTGAAGAAGAGTTGGACTGTGGTGAAGAATCATACTAGGCTATTGGCCCTAGAGCCTATATAAGCCTAGCCAAAAAGGTACCCTGGCTTTCACCACCCAAGAAAATTATTTTCCTGTGCCCCTGTCGAGCAGAGCCACAAAGGTGATCCCCATGGTGAATTTCCTATTTTCCATCCAATCATCAAGATTTTTCTTGAAGAGTGCTAATGAGCTTTGTTTGATATAGATAGGTAGTTTGTTCCAGAGTATGGAAAGTCTCTGGGACAGGAATCTATCCCTCCAGCATGTTCTGTTTACTGTGGTGACAAGGTTTATGTCCCTAGAAGCATGTAACTTGAAGGGATTGGGATTTCTTTAAGTGGAGCATGTCCAACAGTTCTGGGTTTGACATAGCTTTGTATGTTAGGCAGAGATCACCTCTGAGTCGGCGGTATGCGACGGAGTAAAGCTGGAGTTTTTTTGAGACTGTCTTCATAGGGCATCTGTTTGAGGCCGGTAATCTTCTCTTGTGAGGTATTTCTGCGGCCTTTCCAGTTGTTGTGTCTTGTGAGGTATATACCAAAAGGAGCGTTGTACTCTATAATGGGTCTAATAAGTGACAAGTAGAGGGGAACAATGACCTCTTTTTATCCTGGATGAGAAACCTTTTGTGATGAGGTATGCCACTTAGAAGGATTTCCTGACTACTGTGGCGATGTGATTATCAAAGGAGAGACTACTGTCCACCTGTGTCCCAAGGTCTCTTATCACACTTTTGGTGTTAAGTAGACTGCCACCTATGTGGTAGCTCATGGGTAGAGAGTTTTTACCAAAGGGGATGACAATGCACTTTTTGGCATTGAGCTTGAGGCCATGGCTTTGACACCAGGCATCTGTCTCCATGAGGCCCTTTTGTAGGATGTCCACATCGGTAGGAGTTTCGATTATGGCTCCTAGTTTGCAGTCTTCTGCAAACTTCGTTAGCCAAAGACCTTCTGTGTTCGCCTGTACTTCAGAAAAGTAGATACCAAACAGGAGAGGACCCAGGACTGAACCCTGTGGTACTCCACTTGTCACTGGTCTGAAGTCGGATTTGGAGTCCGCTACTTTCACAGTGTGGGTTCTGTCAGTGAGCCAGTTGGCAACCCATCTTGTGACAGGGATTTATACCTAGTTTAGTGAGTTTATCTATAATTTCAGAGTGAGGGATGGTGCCAAAGCCTTGGTGAGATCTAGATAGGCTGTGTGAACCACCTTACCCTAGTCTACGGCTTTGGTGACTGCTTCAAAGAAGTCTATCAGGTGCAGGAGACATGATCTGTCTTTTACAAACCCGAACTGGGTGGGGTCCAGAGTTTGGGGATTACCAATGTCTTTGTTTATAAGATCCATGATGATACGTTCCATGGCCTTGCAGACCAGGCTCGTTAGGCTAATGGGGCGGTAGTTCCCGGGGTCCGTGGTGGCTCCCCCTTTGTGAAGTGGGATAACTGTCGCTGTGCGGCATTCAGTGGGCACAAAGCCTGAGGTGAGGCTATGATTGAACATAGTGCTTAGGTGGGGTCCCAGTTCATTCTGCAGTTCGTGTAGAACACAGCCTGGGATGTTGCCAGGTCCCATGAATGCTGTGATGTTCTTCGTGTTTCACTGTTGCAGTCATCACATTTGGGTTATCTGCCTGCAGGTATCCCTCAGCCGGCCTGAATATCAGAGTCTTCAGATTTCTGCGTCGGATGCTGTCGCTTCTTCCATGACATCAGGTCATCAGGGGTATAAAACATGCAGCCCGACACCATTACATCAGTCTTTCTTGCCGTGCGGTGCCCGAAGCAGAAGTAGTTCACAAGTGCCAGTCAGCCGTCTCCTGAAATTTTCATTTTCGAGTTTCAGACACGAAGTCTTCAAAAAAGTTAAGTACCTTTTTCTTGCTCTAACCGATGTCAGTAAAAGTTAACAATTCTCTTGCCTGTGGAAAGCAAATACCTCATAGAGATTCTCATTCTTACTGCATCCCCTATTTAGGCCCAGACCATGACTTCCCTCGCTGTCGGTTTTGTGCCTTGTTCAACGCACGAACTATTCGTCGTCGGGCTATTTTTGCAGCCAATTACTTTCGTACTCGATCTCCATACTCTGAAATGGCTTCGTTAAGCCATCCAACTACTGATCTTCTGAAAAAACGTAAGGATAAAGACAGAGACAGACTGCATAGGTGCAAAACTGCCGATGATGCTTCCGTTAACCTAGTCGCCAATCCACCGGTACTCAGTGAGGCACTTTCACAGCCCCCTGATACCCGCCACTTCAGATTCGCAGGCCTCTACTGAGACCCATTCTGAGTCCAGTATGCCGCGAGATGCTTCTTCGACTATGGAACCTGCGGATGTCTTTACCTTGGATGGGTCCAGAAATGCTGTGCAGGCACCGGCTTCTGAGGGTGTATTCAGGCCTACAGATATTAATGTTAAACCAACGCCATCGTTTCCATCAGAAGTTCCAATTTCCTCAGGCCAAAAACTCGCACTACGCCTAGAAAGCTGATGACCAAACTGCAGGCTCAGGCCCATATGCCTCAAAAACAAATGCTTAGAATGGCTGAAGACCTTATTACTTTAATTAGGGGAAGCCAGCCTTCCCCCTCTAATAGACCTAGAACTGAGTTTCTTTCTGATTCTTCTGATCATGAATCTGATATTTCTGCTCCTTCTGATTACCAGGATTTGCCCTTATCTACTTATGAGGATTCTGATGCAGAGGATTCCATTCCCTCTGCTTCCCCTCCAGAAGATTTTTCTTTCGGTGAAACCTTGCATACACTTAGGGAGCATTTCCACTGGGAAAGCCAGGATTACTCTGAGTCCAAAAAGAGACTTGGGGAATTCTTACTCCTGCCTCAACACAGGCCTTTAGCTATCCTTCCTGTTCTGGACATGGTAGATGATGCTTTCTTGGAATCTAGCCTTACCCCAGACACTTTACTTCCAGCTCCCAGAAAACCTGACCGCTACTACAGAGTACCTGACTCTCTCAAGTTCCTCTTCAAGAATCCTTCTGCGGATCCAGAGACCATTTCCCAAGGACCAAAAGGCATTAAGGCTACTGCTGCCAAAAATCCTACCCCTTCTGATAGAGATTCTAGAGCCTTAGACAGATGGGGTAAGAAGGTATACACTTCTGCTACTTTGGCCGTTATGGCTTTAAATTGCCAGTTTCATTGGTTAAAGTATTAGCAGCATATTATGGGACTACTTAAACAGAAAATGATGTTAATTCCTTGACTGTGCTGAACACAAAGAATTGCAAAATTTAATGCATTCTGCAGAACAAGTTGGTAAACATACTTTGCAATGTGGTTTTGACGCCTTAGAAGCATCTTGCAGGGCTGCTGTCACTGGGTCTGTACTTAGAAGGCATGCTTGGCTTAAGGAACAAAACTTGCCAGATCATGTTAAAGCTAAATTACTGGATGCTCCCTTAAACCAAGACCACCTTTTTGGCAACAAAGCAGAAGTCGTCCTCAAAAGGATGGAGGAAAAAGCTAAATCTATGCAAAGTGTTAAAGATTTCCTACAGGTACAGCCAAGCCAAGGACAATACTGATTGCACCAGACTGGCCACGCCAGCACTGGTACCCCCTCTTGCACAGTATGACACTGCTATAACCATGGTACTTGTCTCAGACCCCTTTCTTGCTGTCCCAGCAGATGGGCCAGATTCTGCACCCTCAGCTTCAAACTCTGAACCTTGCAGCCTGGCTAATTCCTTGAACTCTCCTCTAGCATCCCTCAGTAAGCAGGTGCTGGATGTCATTCTGGAGGCTAGGAGGCCTAGTACTAGAAAATCCTATGCTGCAAAGTGGAAAATATACTGTTCCCGGAGGCCATTCTCAGGGGATGGGCATAACGCTGCCCATCTTACCTCATATTGTAGAATACTTAACAGAAATGCTCCACAAGGGCCTATCCATCTCATCAATTAAAATTCATGCCTCTGCCATTTCAGCACATTATAATACTGAGCCCACCCCTCTTCTCTTACCCCTTGCTAAAACAATTCCTTAGAGGGGGCCAAAAATTTAAGAACCTCAGGAGAGCTCCCACTCCAGCCTGGGACCTTAACTTTGTATTGAAAAAGCTCACCCCCCCCCCCCCCTTTGAGCTAGCTGCAACAGCAGAGTTGAAATTCCTTTCTTGGAAAACAGCCTTCCTTCTAGTCATCACTTCAGCAAGAAGAGTGTCTGAATTACAGGCCCTCATGGCAGTGGGACCCTTCATCATCTTCCATGCGGACAGAGCTTCCCTCAGGACTAATCCTTCCTTTATGCCCAAGGTGGTGTCTAGTGTGGCCCTAAATCATTCCATTCATTTTCCTACTTTTTTTCCCTAATCCACTAAACAAAGGGGAACAAATACTGCACTCTCTGGATGTGCACAGACAACTTAGATTCTATTTGGACAGGACTAAGCCTTTCAGAAAATCTGAACAGCTGCTAATTGGCTTTGCTGCAGGGGCAGAAGGGAAGGCCATTTTAAAGCAAAGCATTTCCAAATGGATAGCCCATTGCATTCATTTCTGCTATAAGCACCATGGAAAACCTACCCCACAGGGGATATGATCACATTCCACCAGAGCTGCATCTATCTCTGTGGCATTTCTCAGAGGAGTCCCTACCAGGGACATCCTAGAAGCTGCTACCTGGAGCTCTGTACATACCTTCACCAAGCATTACCACATGCCTATCTTTTCTAAATCCAGAGCTGGATTTGCCACTGCAGTCTTGCAGGGCTTAATAGCTGGCCCTAATGCTCTTTAATTCCTCCTCCCTTCCTTACCTTTGGGAATCAACCCAAATGCGATGACTGCAACATTAAAACATGAAGAACATAGTAAAGTTGTGTACAATTACCATAAATGTAGATGTTAGAGTATATTCACTGTTGCAGTCCTGGTTACCCTCCCTCCATCCCCTGACTTCTCTGGCTCTACCTTTCCTTCTTGGTGGTATATATATATATATATTTTTTTTTTGTGTATTTGCTTTTTGATGGGTGTGTACCATACCATATAATTGCTTCCTATTGTAGGGGCACCTGATATCTGGGACAAGAAAAACTGATGTAATGGCGTCGGCTGCATATTTTATACCCCTGACAACCTGACGTCATGGAAGAAGTGACAGCATCCAATGCAGAAATCTGAAGACTGGTATTCAGGCCGGCTGAGGGCTACCTGCAAATGTGATGACTGTAACAGTGAATACACTCCAACCTCTACATTTATGGTAAGTGTACACAACTGTACTTTCTTGGCTTTGGAGAGTGTGGCTTTTACCTGTGCAGCCATGATTACAGGAACTTTGCATTTTTCCAGTATAGAGCTGGGCCCTTTACAGGGTGTAAAGGGGGTAAAGTTAGCACTGAACCTGTCTGCCAGGCTGTTGGCAATATCAGTTGGTTCTGTATATTTAGTGCCATTGTGCTGTAACTCAGAGCAGATCTGAGTGTTGCCATTGAGTTTCTTGACATAGCCATAGAATGCTTTGTGGTTGTCTTTAGAATCAGTGGCGATTTTGTTTTCGTAACTAGCTTTGGAGGATTTTATGAGGGATCTCAGCTTCTTACTGAGGCTGACCAGGGAGTTCCTCCAATCATGGGATTTTACTCTTTTTTTGCAACAGTTTCTTTCTTCTGTTGTAGAGTTTGTTTATGGCAGGGGACCACCAGATTGGCTTCCTTTTTTTTTTTTTTTTTTTTTTGAATAGCATCTTGGATCTGTTAGGGATAACATGATCCATGCACTCGTGTAAGTGCTTATAAAGTGCATTTGTGCAGGATTCAGCAGTCGTGCCTCTCTTGTCTGTCTGCGTGGGTGTCGTGAAGTTTGCCACTTCTGTCTTAAGAAACATGAAGTTGGCTTTGGAGAAATTTTTTACGATGGTTTCCCTAATGGGGGGTGGGGGTAGGATGTGAATGTCATGGGTGATTAGCTTGTGGTCGGATCTGACCAACGAGGAATTGACCTCTGGTGTGGAACACTAGTCACCCATGTTGGTAATGACCAAGTCTAGGATATTGATGCCCCTGGTGGGGGTGTGGATAAGTTGATCCAAGGCACTGGAATTTATGAATTCCAGAAAACATTGAGGAAAAGAGTTGGTATGAGTAGTTTTCCCAGTTAATGGTGGGGTAGTTGAAATTGCCCATTATTAGGGTGTTCGGTTGTACCCTAATATTTTCCAGTGTATCAAGAAATGAGGAGTGGGGATCTGGGGGCATGGTGGGGGATCTGTAGCAAGTTACAATCCTTAGCATATTCCTTCCAGATCCACTCTCCTTTCGCCTTGGAGTTGGATGAGGAAGATTCTTTATCTCCCAACTCTTTTTCAAGAATTATCTTTTGGAGATACAATGGTCCATATGATGGAACACTTTAAGTGGGACTGTTCCCAGGTTTCAGAGGTTCAAAAGATATATTGTGAACTCCTGCAAACTGACTCATCCAAACCTTCTGCAGTCCCTCCTGCCTTAGCTGCCATTTGGACACATCTACAGCTGCTTTTCAGGCTCCTGACTCTCAACCTCTGGGCTCCTAAGAAGCCAGACAAGTTGATAAAGTTGCTGAGGGTTATAAATATTTGTATAAAAGCCATTCATCTAATCCTGCTGTTGTTTCCATGTCCACAGATAAGATATCCAAGCTACTTTCCTCTTCCAAGCTTTTATCTTCTGATAAGGACAGCCATGCTATGAAGAGGTATGCTAAAAAATGTATACTTCTGCTACTTTGGCTTTTATGGCCAATAATTATCAGACCCATATGACTAAATATATCCTGGTTGTTCTATCTCCCAGCTTGAGGGGGTTGACTGATGTGCCTGATTTGAACAGTAAGGATTCTGCTCTTTCCCTTCTGAGCTCTGCCTCTCCGGTAGCTTTCCATTCCATTAAATGCAAGTATGGTGCAGCTGATGCCTCTTCTAGCGCAGCTGCATCTGGTTCTGTCATGAGGAGTCTGCCAAAAAGATGAAAATAAGTATTATTTTGCACTGATAACTGTGAATGTATTTTATTAATTTCTTGCGATGTTTGCTGCACTTTAAATTAAAAAAAAACTGTAATGTTCTACTGTTGCTACTTATTACATTGTATCTGATAGTCAGGGCTGTTGTATTTAGATTGTGTGGTCTTCTTACTCTTGGGCTCCAAGCCAGCCATTTTACATTAAAAAGTTTTTTTCTGCCCTGTTTTGGCAGAAGTGTGCTGATCTATACCTATCTGAGTTGGGAATTGCTGGTGGAAGGCTTATTGTGTGTTTTCCTGATTGACAGTTGCTTAAAACCTGATGTTCATCATGCATACAGCTGCAGTCATAACAGGGTTCTCCTGCCGTCAGGCGGGTCCTTGGTCGGCCGAATTCCAAAGTCTAGGTCCGGCGTCGGTTATCGTCACCTCTTCCCTGACGTCAGTGCGACAGGGGTATAAAAGAACCAGCCATCGCCATTTTCTTCAGTCTTTCTTGCCGCATGGTGCCTGAAGCAGAAACAGTTCGCAAGTGCCGGTCGGCCAGCTCCTGAAATTACGAAAATTTTGCAACCGAAGTCTTCTTGAAAGCTAAGTACCCCGTTGGGGAAACTTTTCTTGCCTCAGACCAATGTCAGACAAAGTTAATAATTGTATTTCATGTGGGAAGCAAATACCGCATAAGGATTTTCATTCCCTCTGCATTCCTTGCTTCGGCCCAGACCACGACATCTCGGTCTGTCATTTTAGTGCTATATTCAACAAACGCACCATTAAGTGTCGGGCGTAGTTCGCCCAGCACTATTTTGGCAAAAAATTTAACTACATTATGTCTTCGGATACTCCGACTCCAGTTTTGACTAAAAGATGCAAAGATAAGGACCGACACACGAGGTCCGCGGCCTCTACCGACACCACGCCAAAGCCGACTACAGGTGGTCCGGTTCTCAGCGAGGCGCCTACGCAGCCCCTGCCTACCGACGACACTTCATTGGCGGTGTCTACTCTGCCCGAAGTCGCAGGCTCCTCGGCCCACACCCCGACTACAGATGCCGAAGCCACTATAGGTGGTGAAACTCAGAATGTAGACAGGTCTGCCTCCTCTCAAGGTGTCTTCAGGCCTTCCTCTTCTTTTTCCATCAAGGCTTTCACTAAGTCCAAAGCAGCCATGCATTCTAAGAGACAAGCTACACATTGCCCTTCTCCAGGCCCCATGCCTAAAAAAACAGATGCTTAAAATGGCTGAGGATTTAATTACTCTTATCAGGGGTTCTCAACCCCCCCCCGGACAAAAGGCCCAGAGTGGAGGAAGAATCCCCCTCCTCGGACCAGGCCTCCATTATTTCAGAGCACTCTGATGAACAGGAACATTCATACTCCCCTTTTGAAGATTCTGATGCAGAGGAGTCCATTCCCTCTGTCTCCCCCCTGAGGATTACTCATTTGGGGAAACCTTGCATACCTTGAGGGAACACTTCCACTGGGAAGGCCAAGATTACTCAGACTCCAAGAAAAGGCTTAGGCATTTACTCTTGCTCCCTCAGCACAGGCCTCTGGCTATACCTCCTGTCTTAGACATATACTAAATGATGTGTACTCGGAGGCCTGCCTTAACCCAGACTCTTTACCTCCAGCCCCAGTCAAGCCTGACAGGTACTACCGGGTTCCTGACTCACACCAATTCTTATACAAAAGCCATGCGGCTGACCCAGAAACTATGTCACAGGGCCCCAAGGGAATTAAGGCCTCCACTGCTAAAAATCCATTGCCTTCAGAGAGAGATTCCAGATCTTTAGAAAGGTGGGGGGGAAAAGTATACACCTCGGCCACCTTAACCATGAGGGCATTAAACTGCCAGTTCCATATGTTAAAGTACCAACAGTTTCTGTAATCACAGTTGAGAAGCAAAATGTCACAACCTGAACAACCAGACTTGAAGGAGTTGCAGGATTTGACGCATAGTGCAGAACAAGTGGGTAAACATACCTTGCAATGTGGTTTTGATGCTCTAGAGGCTTCATGTAGAGCTGCTGTTACAGGATCAGTCATATGTAGACATGCCTGGCTCAAGGAGCAAACCTTACCAGATCATGTCAAAGCTAAATTACTAGATGCCCCTCTACAAAAAGATGTATTATTTGGTGTTAAAGCTGAGGAGGTATTAAAGAAAATGGAGGAAAAGGCTAAATCAATGCAAACAGTGAAAGATTTTCTACAGGTACAACCTCCACATTTCAGTAGAAATTGGCCTTCCAAAAATTGGTCCTTTCCAGCCACGGACAGACCCCAAAGAGGTAGATGCAGGCGCCCGAGGGGCAGAGGGCAATCTCAAGGATCGTTTAGAGGCAGACAATGGCAAGCTCCTACACAAAGAGGTGGTGAGGATAGTTCACAGCCATTCAGAAAGCAAACCCAATGACTTTCCCCTGTGCATGCCAAGCAAGACTCAAACGGCAGCACCCTTAGGCGGAAAACTGGCACTATTTTTGAAAAAATTGGCATATTGTCACAAAAGACAAATGGATCCTGGACATTATAAACAGAGTCTACAGATTCCATTTTCACACCCTTCCACAAAAAAGAGGCATGCCAAACCTGCCACACAATCAAAGGGCAGAGGCACAAAGACAAATTTCAGATCTCATGGACATGAAAGCTATTCAAGAGGTACCTACTCAAGAACAAGGTCAAGGTTTTTATTCCAGACTATTCCTGGTACCAAGGAAGGGAAAAGATTGGAGACCTATTTTGGACCTATCCATCCTAAACACATTTTTACTCGTGCCAAAATTCAAGATGCTTACATTACAGCAGCTTCTTCCCATGCTGGGCAAGGAGTCTTGGCTGGTAACATTGGACCTCAAGGAGGCATACTGCATGTCCCAATCAGACAAAATTGCAGAAGATACCTCAGATTTCTTGCAGGTTCAACCCATTATCAATTCTCTGCATTGCCCTTTGGCTTATCTACTGTGCCCAGAGTATTCACGAAATGTCTGGCATCAGTAATTGCCTACTGCAGACTTCAAGGGATACAAATATACCCATATTTGGACAACTGCCTGATCCAAGCGGACAGCAAGCACATACTTCTGAAGCATCTGGCTTTTGTAATAATCTTGTTGAATTCTCTGGGGTACAAAGTCAACAAAAAGAAATCAAGGCTAATACCCTCACAAAAAAATAATTTTCCTGGGTGCCAACTTGGACACAAACACCCAGATGGCCTACCTCACGCCAGAGAAACAGGGGCAACTAACTCAATACTTCAGAAAACTAGCAAATTTCACCAGGCTAACTGCAAGGAAAATCCTGCAGGCTCAGGGATTCATGGCATCTTTCATCCTACTAATCCCATGTGCAAAGCTGCATATGAGGAAACCTCAGTGGTACCTGAAAAACCTATGGTCTCAACACAGCCACAGTTTGGAAACAATAATACCACTGATTCCATGTCTTCAAAAGCAATTTCTGTGGTGGGCTCAAGCATGCCAAAGAAACACAGGTCTCCCATTCTGCAAGCCTCAAGCAAATCAAGTCATCACAACAGACGCCTCTGACTACGCCTGGGGGCGCACATGACAGATCAATGCATTCAGGGCAAATGGTCCCAAAAAGAAAAGCACCTACACATCAATCAAAAGGAAATGCTAGCAGTAGTAAATGCTATTATAGCTTTCAAAGACCTTCTGCATCCAGGCCAACTATTGATAAGGACAGACAACACCACAGTAATGTGGTACATAAACAAACTGGGAGGAACCCATTCATACCCCCTATGCAGGCTGGCCATGTCACTTTGGAACATGGCTCTGGAATTACAAATCGAACTTCAAGCACAGTACTTGCCAGGCAAGGAAAACATGCTGGCAGACAACCTAAGCAGAAATATGACAGACCCACATGAATGGAAGTTGCACCCTCAAGTTTTTACAGAAATAATTCAAGCATGGGGAAGGCCAGACATAGATCTCTTTGCCTCCCACAAAAATCATCAATTGACAAAATTCTGCTCAAGGACTTTTCATCCACAGGCCTGGAGAGTGGACGCTCTCTCTTTCAGTTGGGCAACAATGACAGTTTATGCCTTTCCACCTCTTTCTCTGCTGCCCTCTTTCTCTGCTGCCCAAAGTTCTATTAAAAACCAAAGCAGACAGACCAAAGATGATTCTCATTGCTCCAGACTGGCCAAGACAGCACTGGTACCCACTCCTCAGGAGCCTGACGCATTCCCCACCATGGACCCTACCTCTAATGCCTCTTCTTCTGACTCAGCACAGCTTCAAAACTCTTCACAGTCAGCTGAAAACACTCAATCTGGCCGCATGGAAGATTCCTTAACTTCACAGCAGACCCTACTCTCCAAGGAGATGCAGGATGTCATTTTGGAGGCCAGAAGGCCTTCTACTAGGAAAGCTTACTCCGCAAAATGGAAGCGATTTTGTGCCTGGAATGAGAAAAAGGGCCAGAATCCTGGAATACTGAATTTACCTCAAATATTACAGTATCTAGCTGAGCTGCTAAGCAGTGGACTTTCATTCTCCTCCATCAAAATCCATGCCTCAGCCATTTCTGCAGAATACAACACTGATCCTCCTTTATTCTCTCATCCCCTCTTAAGACAGTTCCTCAGAGGGGCTAAGAATATAAAACCCCCCAAGGAAACAACCAGTACCTGCTTGGGACCTCAATTTCATTCTAGAAAAGCTGACCTTGCCTCCTTTTGAGCCAGCTGCCTCAACAGATTTGCAATATTTGTCCTGGAAAACAGCCTTCCTTTTGGCTGTCACCTCAGCTCGCAGGGTATCGGAACTACAAGCCCTCATGTCTGTGCAGCCTTTCATCATTTTCCGTCAGGACAGAGTTTTCTTACGAACCAATCCGTCCTTTATGCCAAAGGTGGTATCCAGGGTAGCTTTGAATCAGGCTATTCACTTACCTACCTTTTACCCTAATCCTCAAAACAAAGGGGAGAGACTACTACATTCCTTGGACATCCACAGACAGCTACGTTATTATTTGGACAGAACAAACCCTTTCAGAAAATCAGAAAAACTCTTTGTGTCCTATGCTATAGGAGCTCAAGGGAAGCCAATTTCCAAAAAGACAATCTCAAAATGGATAGCCCACTGCATACGCTTTTGTTACTCTTTTCATGGTAAAACTGTGCCTGCAGGCATCAGATCTCACTCCACAAGGGCCACAGCTACCTCTGCAGCTTTCCTCAGAGGAGTTCCTACCAAAGATATTTTGGAAGCAGCCACTTGGAGTTCTGTGCATACCTTTTCCAAGCACTACCACCTACCATTATACTCCAAAACTAGAGCAGGCTTTGCCACTGCAGTCTTGCAGGGCATCCTGGCTCCTCCTAGTTCCACCTAGTGCCTACCACCCCTTTTTTAGCTTTGGGATTCTACCCATCTGTTATGACTGCAGCTGTATGCACGATGAACATAGTACAGTTTTGTACCTACCATAAACGTAGATGTTCGAGTGCTAATACAGCTGCAGTCCAGGTTTCCCTCCTTCCTTCCCCTCTTGGGACAGGCTTATTGGCTAACACCTTCTCATGCAACTTGATTGGGGTATTCATTTATGGTGTATTTGCTTGCAACTACTGTTTTTTGATTATATTGCACTGCATTATTACATAAATTTATGTATTGCCTTCCTTCTGGGAGCACCTGACATCTGGGGCAAGAAAAAACTGAAGAAAATGGCGTCAGCTGGTTCTTTTATACCCCTGTCGCACTGACATCAGGGAAGAGGCGACGACAACCGACGCCGGACCTAGACTTTGGAATTCGGCCGACCGAGGACCCGCCTGATGGCAGGAGAACCCTGTTATGACTGCAGCTGTATTAGCACTCGAACATCTACATTTATGGTAGGTGCAAAACTGTACTTTCTTTTTTGCCTTTATATAAATCTCACATTTGTGCAACGCTGCTCTCTGTGCAGCGGCAGTTAGCAGTGTCCTGTTTAGGCACAAACACCTTGAAGATAAAACTTCTCTAGAATAACTATAATTGAAACCATACCCAGTCCACAGCTGCTTTAGGAACAGCAAAGTTGCTTGCATTGCTCTGTTTGTTAATCTTACATTACACAAACTGTAGTAGTTCCCACTCATAGTTTCTGTGCTACCAGCACAGTCGAGACTAATTAACTCATTTCTTTCCTGATAAAACCTACACCAAGAACCAGATATCATAGATGGGCAGTTTCCTGCCATCCATGTAGCAGTTGTCTTATGTATACTGACAACCAATTAATCCTGAAATAGACAAATACTATAGGTGAGAGATGTAGTTATACTGTGAAAGACTCTCACATACAAATAAATCAAATGCCAATCAGGTTGTCAGCACACACACATTCACTTCTCACACTAAATAAGGATTTGACACACAAACCCACATATGCGGAAGGTACTCACTAATAACTTACCAAAAACTCAGAAGTCTTTAAAATGCTGCCTCCAGAATCCACATATACACATAATAAAGTAAACAGCAACCACAACACATAATATTATACACACCAGTGTCTCAACAAGCAAGCCCATTAGGTGAAACACCAGAAAACCTAGCATACTGGTCATAGGCGACTCCATAGTGAGATGCACTGCTGCCTCCATAATCCACATATACACATAACAAAGTAAACAGCAACCACAACACATAATAATATACACACCAGTGTATTAACAAGCAAGTCCATTAGGTGAAACACCAGAAAACCTAACATACTGGTCATAGGAGACTCCATAGTGAGATACACACAGATTTCCCCTCTCACCAAGAGAAGGTTACGGTTAGCTGCCTCTTAGGTGCCAGGCTCCATCAGATCACACAAGCACTCAAGTCACTCAGCTACAAGTAACAGTATGACTGTCATAGTCCACGTGAGTGTGAATGACTTGAGGCATACCTGCCTGGACTATATGAAGAGAGACATGATTGAGCCCTCAGATTGTGTCACAGGCAAGTATGAGCCTATCCTTGAGCAGCATTCTACCTTCACCAAAGATGATGCCACAATACCAACAAAAAATGATTGACTTTAACAATTGGCTTAACTTTTGGGTGTCTGTCCAAGGGGATCCAGTATTTGTCAACCTGGAAGGACATGACTTGTCTCCTCTAGGCTTTCGAATGCTGGCAAAGGTTTTAGCCACCCCTATAGTGCCTTTTTTTGTCAGTGTCAGTTACCAGCCTACCAACTTAAAAAAAATCTTCTCTTGATGAGCTGAAGGTACTAGTGCTCAGTTCTAGGAGTCTAAACAAGAGACTGCACTCCCTAAAACCACTCTTCACCTTGAAAATGCTGACATCTCTGCAGTCACTGAAACATGGTTCAAAGCCGCAAAAAGCACCCCGGCCGTGTAAGGCTACAAACCTCTTCCATACATTCAGACCACCAACTGAGCAACAAAGAAGCAGAGGAGGAGGAGGAGATTTATCCATCTTCATAAAGTATAAGTACTCTTCAAGACTGATCAAACAGTGCAACTGTCTCAAGCTACTCCATGTCCTGTTAACCATAGACAAAATCCCCATCACTTGCTATAGTGCCACGGAAACTATAATTCTTGGGGATGCTGATATTAATTGGTTAAACGTCAAACAACAGCATTCCCCCTCTAGCATAAACCTATTCAACTACAGCCAACTAATCACCGATGTTATTAGACCCAACAAAAATTACAACGGTGGAATAATCTTAGATTAAATCATGGTCTCTGACCCCAATAAAATCACCACCACAGGAACTCTCCCAAACAGTATCAGAGGCCATGTACCTGCCTATATTATGCGTAACACCTCAACACCATTAAACAGGCATCTTTATAAGAATGTTGGAAAACTATCCAAATTCTGCCCTTCATCCTTTAACAACACTGTAAACAACATTAACTAGGCTCCCCTAAAAACACTTCTCCTAGATGAAGCAGTTGAATTTTTCAACTCTACATTCCTAAATATCTTAAACAGGCTAGCACCCCCCCCCCCCCGACTAAAAAGAGTAAAACCTAAACAAACCCCATGACTCACTAGAACTACTAAATATGGGCACCAGAGACAAAGCTTGGAAGCAGTGGAAAAAACACAAAAAAACTCTGACCTTATAAGTTATAAACAACTTCGCAACCAAGTAAAGCACCTAGTTATTAAGGACAAAAAAGAATATTACCACACTTTACAAAGCCAACACCCACTAAATCCAAAGCAGTTCTGGAGCACAATAAATAACCTTCTCTATCCAGGAACCACAGTAACCCCTGTCCCAATCCAGAAAAAAGTCCCAACGAAATAACCACCCTCTTCAACACATATTTATAAACACCATAACTAACCTCACCATGAACTTCCCTCATAATCATCCAAACCCATCTGATCTGGCCACTAATGCCCCCCCCCCACTTACATAATTTCTCTCTTGTACCTATCCCTACTACCACAGTAAAGAAACTGCTTCTAAAATTAAAGCCATGCATCAATGCCCCTGATGATTTGCCCCTAGAATTCCTACAAATAGCAGCAAACTCCATAGCATATCTTGTCAGCCTATTTCTTAATAGGTCCATTCAAGATTCCTATGTTCCCAGCATTTGGAAAAAAGCTTTCATCCTTCCACTGCACAAAGGCGGAAAGAACACAGATATCTCCAATTTCCGATCCATTGCCATTCTATCCCCTATCTCAAAGATCCTCAAAAAATGTATCCACACCCAATTCCTTAACTATCTTTAAGACAATAACCCAGCATGGCTTCAGACCTGGACATAGCACCACTACAGCTCTAATATCCTTCTGTGAATCTGTTACTCAAGCTCAGGATGCCGGGAAACTAGTCTCCTCTCTATTTATAGACCTTCCCAAAGCCTTTGGTACTATATCCCATCCTCTTCTCCTCAGTAAACTCACCAACTTAAGAATGTCCCCCTTTACCTTTCTCTGTTTTTTTTAACTACCTCACAGGTAGACGACAAGCCCCAAAATGGCTACACTCACTCTCTCCATTCCTCAATACTACTTACTGGTGTTCCCCAGGGATCCATCCTAGGGCCTCTGTTATTCAGCATTTTTATCAATGATTTTCACTCTACTCTCTCTCAAGGCACAGTCATCCAGTGCGCAGATGACTCTGCCGTCATTTGCAGTGCCAACTCTCCTCCTGAACTCCTGAAACTTACCCAATCAGTACTCACCTCCACTGAAATATGGATGACTAACAACCATCTTGCCATAAACCCTAAAAAAAAAAAAAACCTAATGGTATTCACCCCCCAAAAACACCACTACCATAAATAAAGACTCTTTCTCCATACTCTCCCAGGACAACACTACTATTGAGGTTGTCACACATACCAAATTATTAGGAGTCACCATAGATGAACACTTATCCTTTGACTTGCATATTCACAGCAACATTAAAAAAGTTCACCAAAAATTGGCATGGTATACTGTCACTAAACATTCCTCACTTTCTCCTCAAAGCTGTCACTTGCTTCCTCCTTCCTGCTGCCATCTCTCCTCTGTGGTACTCCTCTCTTTACTAATATACATGCAAGTCTAAAATCCAAGCTGAATTCCTGCTATAACAAAATTGCAAAGTTTGTCACTAACAGAAAAAATTCATCCCACCACTGAGCCTCTCTTCACATACTAAACTGGCTATAACTTCCCCATCATAAATAAAAACTAACAGCTGCCCATAAACTAATATTCAACTCTTCCAGCTGCCCTGCCCTTTCCTGTCTATTTAAACCCCATCACCCAAACAGACCCCACCGTTCCGAGAATCAAATGCTTTTGCAAATTAACAAATCTAACGTCTCCGCTGGCCAAATGCTGCACTCCTTCTCCACTGACAAATTATGGAACTCTCTCCCACAAACTCTAAGAACCATTAGCAGCACATCCTTCTTCAAGAATTGCTTAAAACAATATCTGTCCTCACAGTGGCTAGGCTCATGTGCCAGTTCCTCACACTCCATAACTTAGCTTTTTCGTTCTCCCACTACCTCCTCCTCATCACTCTTTCTTCATCCTACCTACCTCCTTAATCCTTCCTAACTCCTGACTAGTAATCCTTTGCTGCGATTACTTATACTAGTAGACTCAGTAGTCAGTCTTATCTAGGACTGAATAGCCTCATTGCCCAATTTTACTTTTGTTAAAAATCCATTTCATTGTCAGCTCTTGCTCTTGTATTTGTTGTATTTGATACATTTGTTTGTTGTTTGTATAAGTCGCTATGGAGCTTTTCTCCCCGGGCCTCCACTGAAAATGGGCACTTTTTGGCCCAGTGGACCATCCCGGTAAACAAATGGAAATAAATAAATAAAAAGGTTGTGGTAAAAATCCATATCCAGTTAACTCCACTGAATACACAGAAATGTATATCACCACACTAAACCAGCATGTAAATAGCTGTATAGATGCAGCTGTACCCTATAGGAACAAGTGCAGGGCAACCCCCAGAAACAAACTCACATGGTAGAACCATAGTATCAACAAGCTTTATAATTAAAGAAAGACAGTTTTTACCAGAAGTAAGAAGAGTAATTCCCAGAATGATAAAGTTTTTGTCATTATAAACAAACATCTTAGAAGCTTAATAAAATCCACTGAAGACAAGTTTGAGTCTAAAATAGGCTATTTTGGAAACCAAGCCAAAGATGATCAGAAGGATTTTTTAGTTGTGTGTGCAATCTCAAAAGCATAATTGGCCGAGCTGATTGTCAATGATGTTACCTGCACTGAGGCTGAATATATAGTGAACCTAATGGTCTATAAATTTAGCTCTTACTTTACCCCTCTTTTCCCTCCATATGTCCTTCAAGATGTACCTGAAACTGGCTTGCCTCCAGCTGTCACACAACAGCAAGTCCTAAAAGTGCTATCAAAATCTAAAAATACTGCATCAGTGAGTCCTGACAGTATCCCTGTATGCATCTTAAATAGCATGAAGCACGATTTAGCCACAACCCTTACAACAGTGTTCAATCTCAGCCTCCATACAGGTTTTGTGCCAAGCAAATGGAGAACAACCACATTCATTCCTTTGCATAAGGGAGGATCTTCCACAGACTCATCTGACCTGCCTCATGCGAAATCATGGAAAAACTTATTGTGGAATTAATCAGTCAGGACATAGGTACCTCCAAACATTGGATCCATGTCAATTTGGATTTTTCAAGGGCAGGTCATGCTTACTCAGCCTGGTGAATTTTTTGGAAAAGGTCACCAAAGCAATAGATCAAGGCAAAATGGTACACACCACATACCTCAGCCTGGCATAATCTTTTGACACAATTCCCTGTTCAGGCTAGTAGAAAAGCTTAATCAACTGGGAATAAACCCCTATGTCACCCTCTGGATTGCCAGCTGGCTCACAGATGGGACTGCAGATAGTCAAAACAGGGGAAGTTATTTCCACAAAGAGCCCAGTTACCAGCAGATTCCCCCAGGATTCCGTGCCGTCACCTCTTCTGTTTAGCATCTACTTTTCTGAAATAAAAAACAATACCAAAGGCCTCTGACTGACTAAGCTTGCAGATGACTGCAAGCTAGGAGCAATCAATGAGGCCCCAAATGACTTAGACATCCTACATTAAGTAACTGGTGCCAAAATCATGGACTGAAACTAAATGCCAAAAAAATGCATTATTTTATCCTTTGAGAAATAATCTAACACAAGGAAATGTCACATTGACAGTACACTCGTAAGAGTTGACCCATTTGTTTGGGATTTAGGAACTTATGTCTACAGTGACCTAACTTTTGACTAACGTGTCTATTGTTGTGAGAAAGTCTGTCTATATTTCACAGCT